>NC_046368.1:34161550-34297261 GCF_011125445.2 Fundulus heteroclitus | reverse complement strand
TCTGTGGTGACAAGCAGCATTTACTCCTCGAGAAGCGTAGAGCTACAGGAAGAGTCATCTGCATTGTCCATGGCTTTGCAGCAATCCCTCATACTGAGCAAGCATGGAGCGACAGCGGAAAGAAAAACTCCCCATTAACGGGAAGGAAAACCTCCAGCAGAACCAGAACGAGGCTCAGTGTGAACGGTCATCTGCCTCGACCCACTGGGGGTTACAGAAGACAGAGCAGAGACACAACAAGACAGACAAAAAAGCACAGAAGCACACATTGATCCAGTAATCTGTTCTACATTAGATGGTAATAGCGGGTGATCTGTCTTCCCTGGATGATGTCACAGTTAACAGAACGTCAGACCGGGTGTACCTTCTATGAAGAAAAAAGAGAGAGTAAAAAGTTAAAAGCTGAAATGACAACAGTCATTTCAATGCAATGCAATGCAAAACTAGAGAACAGTAGACTGGAGAACAGTAGAAATCAGTAGGGTGAGAAAAACAGTCCATGATGTCCTCCAGTAGCCTAATCCTGATTGTTACCACATGGGTTAACAATAAGGCAAAGAATCTGTGTGGTGCAGCTCCTTAAATCCCCAGCAAGTGAAAAAGCAAAACCAAGACAGGTGCGGTTCTTGCTGCCGCTCAGCCATGTCTTCCAGTAGAGGTCCCCTATTTGAAAAAAGCAGTGACAACCTGCACACAGAGACCAGAAACATGACAGTAATAATCCTCCCAGCATTAACCAACAAACACCACATGCAAAAATGTTAACCAGAAACTGTCTTCTTAGTGGTCGACCAAAGCAACGTTTCCAGAGGGATGGATCCACTGTTTATTTTTTAATCAGTCTGGTGAGGTGAAATATATTTACTGTTCAATATATATATATATATATATATATATATATATATATATATATATATATATATATATTCTGGCTGGTATAGTGTACAGCAACATCTGTTCAGAATACCAACTGAAGACCCCCAGGTCAAAATGGAAGGTCAAACAAGCCTTGGCAGTGGAGGGGCTGAGAAATGTGCAGAAAAAAATCTGGATATACTGTAAATATATGTATATGGAAATGCTTAACAGGAAGGGCATGAGTTGGTTTCTGTATCATCAAAACCGTCTCTATGGTATAGTGACAATAAAGATTTTTGATTCCTCATTAATGTATTCGGATTTTTTTCCCCCTGGATGTCCATTTACTTGTTTTGAGGTTGAAAATGCAGAATAATTTTTGCATCATGGTTATCTATACTCTGAATACCTGGTATTTTAAACATATTGATTTTACAATTAAGAGCAAAAATCATTACAGCAGAGATTCAATCTAGTAGTCAGAGATTCTTATTTCTCCTATTGACCTTTTTTTACCACCATTTAAAAAAAACTAAGGATGCATTCCAGAACCAACTTGGAATATTTTGCCTGCAGATGTGAGTTTCTTAATAAAGACATCATCTACATAAGCAGCTGAGGGTCATAAATGCTGCAGTTTCCTTGGCTGTCACACTATTACACCTATTCAAGACTGGCCCCCGTGGGGGGAACATGCAAACTCCATACAGAAAGACCCTGGGTTGGATTTGAACCCAGAACCTTCCTGCTGCAAGGCAACAGTGCTACCCACCAGTGGGCTTTACAGTGAATAATCTATAAATTATGTGCAGTAAGTTCAGCACATTCTTTAAGTGAAATCGTAAAAATACCAGACAAAGGAAGCCATGTTTTTCTCTTGTCTTGAGAACTATATTAATCTGCATGTTAAGCATGTATAGTTTTATACTGTGAAAAGGTGAGAACTGAAAAACCAATTATGGTAACTGTCATGGTTCAATTTTGGCCTGGCTGTCTTCCCTTGTTTTTTCAGCACCTCCTCCTCTCACACAGCTCAGCCTCCATTCCCTCAGCAACCAGTCACACCTGTTAGGCACTAATCAGTCAGTACTCACTCCACTTGCCAGCCTCTCTACATAAACCGCTCTCAGTCTTCTCTTCCCCGCCGGCTCGTCTTCTGTCATTACAAACACCAAGTCTGTCAAGTCCAGTTCTCATCTGTCTCCACTCACTCCACGTTTGTCAGCTTAGTAAGCTCTCTGCTTCGTCACTGGATCTCCTGCTACCCCTGTGCTCCAAGTAAGCTCTCTGTTAGCTGCTGGATCTCCTGCTAACCCTGTGCTCCAAGTAAGCTCTCAGCTTTGTTGCTGGATCTCCTGCTACCCCTGTGCTCCAAGTAAGCTCTTAGCTTCGTCACTGGATCTCCTGCTCCACGTGTGCTCCAAGTAAGCTCTCGGCTTTGTTGCTGGTTCTCCTGCTACCTCTGTGCCCCAAGTAAGCAGCTCTACACCTCCACGAACTCTCTACCACTGCACCTCTGGTTCGAAAGTTGTCCTAGCCCATTCAAGAACTCATCACAAGATCCTGCTCTGTGTTCTCCAGTCTCTTCCAGTCAGCCTGCTCCTGCACCCATAATCTACAGTCCTAACTCTGGTCCTCATCATCCACAACTCGTTACTTTCAATAAACTTCAAAAGAACAAGCTCTGTGTGCACGTGCTCTGCCCGGGTTCACGAAGATAAATCATGACATTTGGCATTTTTTATTTACAAGAAGAAACAGCAACAAAATATGTGAGGATAAACACCTCTGTGTCAATCCTCCAAATATTTTTTTTAATGAAGGGGAACTGAAACCAGCCTACAGGCTAAAGAGGGCCACCATCATCCTCCTCCTTCAGATGCTGCCCATCCAGAAGGCCGATGGATGGCCACAGGAGATAGAGGTGCTGATGATCCTCTACTGGCTGGCCTGTGGTGCATCCTATAGGGCAACAGCCGACATCTTTGGGATACTCCTGTCCACTGTGTGCCGGGTGGTGCACAGAATTGTCAACACCCTGGTGATGATTGCCAGGAACGAGGCCTTCAGAGAAGCAGTTGGTGCCATTGATGGGTGCCATGTGCGGGTTGTTCCACCTGCAGAGCCACAAAAGAAGTGTTATATAAACAGAAAACGCTGCACTGTAACTGCAACTGTGACCACAACTGTGACCACAACACTAATAACGCTCGTGTCTTATTTGCCACAGTCGACAGGTTAACAAATCCTCCTGTGTCCGTGGCTTCAGAACTCCACTCCACCAGGGCCTGCAATGAATTTGCTAACTTCTTTACTGAGAAAATCCTAAAAATTAGAGGATCAGTTTGTACATCCACACCAACTCTAGAACCAAAGCCGTACTCAGCTGGAACTTATCCTGACAAAATGTCCCAATTCAGCCAAATAAACCACAAAAGCTTAGAGCAGATCATTCAGCAGCTAAGTTCCTCTTCATGCTGTCTTGATGTTCTACCCACAGCTTTCTTTAAAAAAGTTTTACCTGTCATAGCGTCTGATTTGACTCAGATAATAAACACGTCCCTCCTGTCAGGTGTTTTCCCCCAGTCCCTAAAAACAGCAATTATCAAACCACTGCTGAAAAAGAATAATTTAGACAAACTTCTACTCCAGAACTACAGGCCCATCTCAAACCTCCCCTTTATCAGTAAGATTATTGAAAAAGCTGTATTTCAACAATTAAACACCTTCTTAACAACGACCTGCCGATTTGACGTTTTCCAGTCAGGTTTCCGCGCTCACCACAGTACAGTGAACGCCCTTATCAAGGTTTTTAATGACATCCATATAAATACAGGCAGTGGAAGAACCATAGTGCTGGTACTATTGGACCTCAGTGCAGCATTCGATACTGTCGATCACTCCATTCTGTTAGAACGCCTGGAGAACTGGGTCGGCCTCTCTGGTACAGCTCTCCACTGGTTTAAATCCTACTTAAAGGACAGGGAATTTTTTGTATCAGTAGGTAACTTTACATCAGAGATGACAAAAATCCCATTTGGGGTTCCCCAAGGGTCCATTCCGGGTCCCCTCCTTTTCAATATCTACATGCTCCCTCTAGCCCAAATAATAAAAAATAACAACATCAGCTACCATAACTATGCAGACGACACACAGCTCTACATCACCATGTCACCAGGTGACTATGAACCAGTTCAGGCACTGAGTAAATGCTTAGAAGAAATCAATACGTGGATGTGCCAAAATTTTCTCCAATTGAACAATTGAACAAAACTGAAGTAATAATATTTGGACCAATAGAGGAAAGATCAAATGTTAGCACACAGATTCAGTCGCTTCAGCTAAAAACCACTAATCAGGCCCGAAATCTGGGAGTAGTGATGGACTCAGACCTGAACCTTCAAAAGCATCTAAAGACAGTTACAAGGTCGGCTTTCTATCACCTGAAGAACATTTCTAGGATTAAAGGACTGATGTCTCAGCAGGATCTAGAAAAACTAATCCATGCGTTTATTTTTAGTAGAATTGATTACTGCAACGGTGTTTTCACAGGTCTGCCTAAAAAGTGGATCAGACAGCTGCAGCTGATCCAGAACGCTGCTGCCCGCGTCCTCACTAAGACTAAGAAAGTAGAGCACATAACACTAGTTCTAAAGTCCTTACACTGGCTCCCTGTATCTCAGAGAATAGACTTTAAAATACTTCTGTTAGTCTATAAATCCTTAAATGGCTTAGCTCCTAAATACATCACAGACTTGTTATCAGCGTATAAACCATCCAGACCACTCAGGTCTTCTGACTCCAGCCTACTCTGCATACCTAGAACCAGAACTAAACATGGAGAAGCAGCATTTAGTTCCTATGCTCCGCTTATCTGGAACAAACTTCCAGAAAACTGTAAAAGTGCGGAAAGCCTGAGTTCTTTTAAATCAAGATTAAAAACACATTTGTTTAAAATTGCCTTCAACTGTCCTAGTTAACTGAATCACCACTTTTTTGTTCTATTTTCTATCTATATTTTATTCCTACTTGCTTTTATTCTGTTTTATTTGCTATATTTTAATCATGTAAAGCACTTTGCATTGTCTTTGTACTGAATTGTGCTATATAAATAAATTTGCCTTGCCTTGCCTTGCCTAATAATTAATGTGCAATAACCAAGGTGCAATAATCTATTTAATACACTGTCCTACAACCCGTGCAATAAGCCTGATGTAGTGACTTCTGCTGCTATCAACACCTGAACATAAGTCAGTACACATGTATGTATGTATGTACAAATGTATACGACGTATATGCACGTATATACGCGTAGGTACGTACGTATGTAGGTGCATAGATATGTGTATATATTTAAGTATATAGATATATATATATATATATATATATATATATATATATATATATATATATATATATATATATATATATATATATATAGACCACTAAGAATGTAAATGAGACATTTACATTCCTATTTCCTTTTTTGTATTTTTTGGTATTCTTTTTGATCCATTGTAGATATGAAGATTCACTGTATATAACTGAATGCACCTTCCCTACTCTGCACCTTCTTGTATGAGCTGATGTGACGAGTGAATTTCTCCATTGTGAGATCAATAAAGACTATCTTATCTTATCTTATCTTCCCCTCAATCATCGTGCAGGGTGTGTGTGACGCACGGGGAATGTTTTTCGACTCAATCTCAGCTCTGTCCATGACTCACTTGTACTGTGGCGTTCGCCTTTTACATAAATGCTTTATACCCACCTGAGGGCTTTTTTCTACTCGCCGATGGTGGATACCCATGCCTCCGGTACCCGATCACCCTCCAGTTGCCAGTAAGATCTCTTACCTTCTTGTCCTTAAATAGAGCCAACAATGACACACAATTGATACAAAGATTATATTAATTGGATAGAACATTAAGACATATTAGCATATTACCTAAATTAAAAGTTCATTTTATATTTGGTACAGGCCAAGTGGAGGCACGCTACAACAGGGACTACACCAAGGCGAGAAACATCATTGGGTGTGCCTTTGGTGCTCTAAAGACACGGTGGTGTTCCATTTTCTTTAGAAAGCTGGAGTTCCGCCCGACGTTTGCCCCAAAAGTATTTGCCGCCTGCTGCATCCTCCACAATATTGGTATAGAGGCAGGTGACCAGCTTGACGAGGAGGAGGAGGTGGACCCAGAAAAGGATGGCCATCTGGTGGCTGAAGACAGGGAGCTGTCTGGAAGACTGGCAGCTCCGTACCTTTGTGCTTTTGTTTTTGCCTGGATTACCCACCTTCTCCTTTATTAAATCTTTTGCATCAGCGCCGTGTCTGGCTCATATAGGATTCCTCCTAATTCATTACACTGTCCCTTGTTTCCTCCCTAGCCAAGGCTGCCCTCTCTCTCTCCTTGTCCCTATCAGCCTGCTCCTTCAAGAAGTCAAGCAGGACCTCACTGCTTCTCTTCCTGTCCTTTCTGCTGTTGGGGAAGGGGTAGAGGCTGAGGTCGTGACCACCCTACCGGCAGTGGCAGACGAGCTGCTGGCCACATCCGCAGACTGATATTGTGCTGCCCCTCGAGTTAAGCATCAAGCAGCTCATACCACTGCCAGGTGGCAGCAGTCACACCGCCAGCCTTAATCCCCTGCCTAGTAGGTGGGTCTCGGAGCTCCTGAAAAATGGTTTATCATTTTAGTTAATCTGTACAATATCCTTCTACAATATCCTTCAACACTGGGTTTTCTGTGGTAATACCAGAAATGTGGGGTGAATAATATATAATGTGAGCTAATATTATGCAGGAAGTTTTGTTATTTTGCCTTATATTTTTGCACCAAATTGTACCACTTCTTCTTGGCCTGCTTTGCTGTGACCTTTTAGCCAGAGGTTCTCATAAAATCACTAGTTGAATAAAAAACAAGTTTAGTGTCACAAGAGCTGAAGATGGACATTTAGGCAGACATAAATAAAAATTACTCACTCCCATCCGGTTTTGGAGGAGTTCCTCTGCTAGTAAATAGTAAATGCCTGGGTTTCTTCTGTGGTCCCTGTTTAAAATATAAATGTCAAATATGTATTACTTTACACAAACCGAACATATTTTGTAACCAATGTAATAGCTGATAACTAACTGCTTCTTCTGTTTACAGTTGCGTTTTGTCCACAACCTCAGCCATGATGGTTTGAATGTTGATGTCATCCTTGTGAGACATTTACAATTTATTCCAGCAAGTACTGAGTTAATAAAGCAACACAAGTTAGTCAGATAAACACAAAACAAATGAATGTTTTTGCCGAATTAAAACAAAAAAACGTCATCAGAACGGTACTTCACACACGACTAGGCCGAGAGAAGTGTACTACAGACGGGGTAATATTAGCACTCGGTGCGGTTAGCCTCGTAGATCAGCAGGTCACTCTGGTCCGCTCAATGTCTGACTTTTTTTTTGTATCACTTTGTAAACAGGCCATATAGGGAAGCTTAAAAGTATAATGTTTTCGCCTCAAACGATCAGAAAACGTACTTTTGAAGAAAAACAGCAGCAGAAAATGGAATTTTTAACTTGCACTGTCTCGAATCAAGCTGCGGCCGCGGTGCATTCTGGGAAAACGGTCAGTCTGAAGAACGCACAAGTCTGCTCTGATACAGGGTCGATAAAGGGGGCGGGGTGAGACCAACATTCGGGGATTTGGTGAGTTCTCGGTCTGGCGGTCTCTGCAATTGGAACAGTGCTCGGGCTGAGGCTGATGACGTGTCACGAGCACACGAGACCGCTCAAGTACGCATATTGAGAAACGGCCCAGGTGTACCTACTATGAAGAAAAAAAATTACAGAGAACACAAAGTTAAAGGTTGAAATAACAACAAACAATGCAAATTGGAGAACAGTAGGAGAACTCATCAGAGTGAAAAAAAAAATAGATGTTGATGTCCTCCAGCAGCTTAAGCCTATAGCAGCATAAGTACAGAGATAATTGAGGATAACCTAAGCTACTCTAACTATAAGCTTTGCCAAAAAGGAAAGTTTTCAGCCTAGTCTTAAAAGTAGACAGGGTGTCTGCCTCACGGACCAAAACTGGGAGTTAGTTCCACAGTACAGGAGCCTGATAGGTAAAGGTTTTGCCTCCTATTCTACTTTTAGAGACTCTAGGAACCACCAGTAGACCTGCAGTCTGAGAGTGAAAAGCTCTGTTAGGAACGTAATAAGAGCTCTTATATATGATGGAGCTTGATAATTAAGGGCTTTGTACGTGAGAAGGAGAATCTTAAATTATATTCTTGATTTAACAGGAAGCCAAGGAAGGGAAGCTAAAATAGGAGTAATATCTGATTTGGTGATAAACACTAACAAGGTTATTTAAGTGGATGATTTTAACATTCAAGTTGACACAGAATGTGATAACCTTAGCGTAGCCTTTAAAACTATCCTAGATTCAATTGGTTTTGCTCAAAATGTGCATAAACCGACGCACTCTTGGCTCCATACTTTAGACCTTGTGCTGACATATGACATTGATTGTGAAGAATTAACAGTATTTCCTCACAACCCTGTCCTATCTGATCATTTTTTAATAACATTTGAGTTTAATCTAACTGAGTTCTCCACCCCCAAAAGAGGGTTCCATTATAGTAGATCTTTATCGGACAATGGTGCATCAAACTTTAAAAAGGCTGTCCCCCTCTTAATATCGTCAATATTGCAGAAATACCCTGCAGATAGCAGCAATGTTGTTTCTTCCCCTTCACAAATAGATGTCTTTGTTAATGGTATGACTTTGTCATTGCGTTCTGCATTAGACAATGTAGCTCCCTTGAAAAAGAAGGTGATTATTCACAGGAAGCTGGCTCCTTGGTTTAATTCAGAGCTGCGTTCCTTGAAGCACAATGTTAGGAAATTGGAGAGAAAATGGCGCTCTACACACCAAGAGGAATCCTACCTAATCTGGAAGGACAGTCTATTGTTGTATAACAAGACCCTTCGCAGAGTTAGAGCAGCATATTTTTAATCATTAATTGAGGAGAATAAGAATAATCCTAGATTTCTCTTCAGTACAGTTGCCAAACTTACAGAGAGTCATAGCTCCGTTGATCCATCCATTCCCTTAGCTCTTAGCAGTAATGATTTTATGGGATTCTTCATAAATTGATTCCATTAAAAATAAAATAATTGGCATCCTCCCAAACATGATTACCTCGTCCTCAGTAAGTGAGGCAGCGTTGGAGGAATCTTTAGAACCTGCGCAGTGTCTGAACTGTTTAGAAGCAGTAGAGCTTTCTGAGCTATCTAAGATTTTAGCTTCATCTAAACCTTCTACCTGTATGTTAGACCCAATCCCAACCAAGTTGTTTAAGGAGGTATTCCCTCTGATTAGTGGTCCTATTTTAGACATGATTAATCTATCCTTGGTAAATGGATATGTACCACAGGCTTTTAAAGTAGCTGTTATTAAACCTTTACTTAAGAAACCATCTCTTGATTAAGATGAGTTAGTAAATTACAGACCTATATCTAATCTTCTTTTCTTATCTAAAATTCTTGAGAAAGTAGTTGCTAATCAACTATGTGAACATTTACAAAGTAATGACCTACTTGAGGAGTTTCAGTCAGGCTTTAGAGCTCATCATAGCACTGAAACAGCTCTGGTGAAGGTCACTAATGACATTCTCATGGCCTCAGATAATGGACTTGTGTCTATACTTGTCCTGTTAGATCTCAGTGCTGCATTTGACAAAGTTGATCACAATATTCTCCTACAAAGACTTGAGCATACTGTAGGGATTAAGGGAAAAGCATTAGGCTGGTTTAAATCTTATCTGTCGGACAGATTCCAGTTTGTTCATGTTAATAATAAATCTTCCTCAAACTGTAGGGTCACTTGTGGAGTACCACAGGGTTCAGTCCTTAGACCAATTCTCTTTACTATATATATGCTTCCGGTTGGCAAAATGATCAGACAGCATGGGATTAATTTCCACTGTTATGCTGATGACACTCAGCTATATTTATCCATAAATCCTGATGAATCCAATCAGTTACTTTGACTGCAGTCATGTCTTGATGACATCAAAAGAAGGATGACTTTAAATTTCCTGCACTTAAATTCTGACAAGACAGAAGTTGTAATCTTTGGACCAGACTCCTCAAAAAATAAACTTCTTAATCAATCACTTAATCTGGAGGGCATTAAATTGGCCTTTGGTAATTATGTAAAAAATCTTGGTGTTGTTTTCAACCAAGACATGTCATTTAAATCCCATATTAAACAGGTTTCCAGAGTTTCCTTTTTTCACCTCAGGAATATCGCCAAAAATAGAAACATTCTGTCCAGGGGTGATGCTGAAAAACTAGTCCATGTATTTGTTACTTCAAGGCTGGACTATTGTAATTCTTAACTATCAGGAAGTCCACAAAATGCAGTTCGAAGTCTTCAGCTGATCCAAAATGCTGCTGCAAGAGTTCTGATGAAAATCAACAAGAGGGATCATATTTCTCCAATTTTAGCTTCCCTTCATTGGCTTTCTGTTAAATCAAGAATAGAATTTAAAATTCTTCTTCTAACGTATAAAGCCCTTAATAATCAAGCTCCATCATATTTCAGAGCTCTGATTACCTCGTATATTCCTAACAGAGCACTTCACTCTCAGACTGCAGGTCTGCTGCTGGTTCCTAGAGTATCTAAAAGTAGAATGGGAGGCAGATCCTTTAGCTATCAGGCTCCTCTCCTGTGGAACCAACTCCCAGTTTTGTTCCATGAGGCAGACACCCTGTCTACTTTTAAGACTAATCTTAAAACTTTCCTTTTAACAAAGCTTATAGTCAGAGTGGCTCATGTTACCCTGAGCTACCTCTATAGTTGTGCTGCTATAGGCTTAGGCTACTGGAGGACATCAGGGCCTATTTTTCTCACTCTACTGATTTCTACTGTTCTCCAGTCTACTGTTCTCCAGTTTTGCATTGCATTACATTGAAATGACTGTCGTCATTTTAGCTTTTAACTTTTTGCTCTCTCTCTTTTTTCTTCATAGTAGGCACACCTGGTCTGACGTGCTTCTGTGCTTTTTTGTCTGTCTTGTTGTGTCTCTGCTTTGTCTTCTGTAACCCCCAGTCGGTCGAGGCAGATGACCGTTCATACTGAGCCCGGTTCTGCTGGAAGTTTTTCCTTCCCGCTAATGGGTGGTTTTTCCTTCCACTGTCGCTTCATGCTTGCTCAGTATGAGGGATTGCTGTAAAGCCATGGACAATGCAGACGACTCTCCCTGTAACTCTACGCTTCTTCAGGAGTGAATGCTGCTTGTCGGGACTGTGAAGCAATCAACTGGTTCCCTTATATAGGAAATTTTTGACCAATCTGTATAATCTGACTCATTCTGACTTTGTAATGTGCCTCGAGATGACATGTTTCATGTCATTGGCGCTATATAAATAAAATTGAATTGAAATTTAATTGAATATCATCCCTCTGGTTGACTTTCACCAGAACTTTTGCTGCAGCATTTTGGATCCGTTGAAGGCTTCAAACTGCATTTTGTGGACTTTGTGATAGTAAAGAATTACAATAGTCCAGCCATGTAACAAATGCATGGACATAGCTCTCAACTCTCACGCATTGACCGTGTGACACACGCATTTCACTGACTTCACACGCTCACACGCAACACATGACATTTCACACGCAAACATGGAATTTCTCACGCATAAAAATCACAAAGCCCGTCTGGGCTGCGGACGACAAAACTCCGCCTTCTGCTGAGCTGTTTCGGCTTCTTTCACAGCTTGTGGCCATCAGTAATTCCTGCTGCAGTTCTTTTTAACAGAGCAGCAGGAAGAGTGATCAGAGTTATGAATAATTTTAGTCTTAACAGTGGTGAAAGTGAGCCGGTAGGTCCTGTACCGCGTACACAGGAGGGGAGGGGGCGGGGGGGAGCTGCTGCTAGATGACCGGTTCATTGAGAACTAAAGTCCCTTAAATGAAAGTTGCGCCAACTCAGCGAGTGGCGCCATTTTGGGTCTAAACTTGCCACAGGCAGGCGCTTTAACACTGTTATGTTATGCGCGTTTTGCACCTTCTAATACCCTGCAGGCAGGTGTTCTGAATAAAACACAACTGAGTGTTGATGATCACCTACTAGGCATCCAGAAAAGCTGATATTACATTTTAATAAGACTTGAGAGAGACATTTTTAAGTGAACTGTATACTTCTCTTTTACTGTCTTGAAGTCCAGAATTGGTCCCATAGGACGAAAATCAGACACACATTATGCTACAGCACAATGAAATAAAGCAAGAAGTCCAGAAGAAAATTTCACATAAAAAATCGGACGGTCGGTGAAAATCAAACATGTTTGAAATTTAGTCGGCCGTCGTGAGGTTTTCGTGAGCGCATCCAGCTGTTCAAGCAGAGCTACGAGGGAGCGCCCTCCCCTCCTCTCCGTCCCCGCCAAGGGAGGGAGAGGAGCAGGCATCCCCAAAGCGACCTCCGCCCGGCCCGGGACCCGCGGGGCCCGGACGTCGGCTCACGGGGGGGTTGGGGAGGGCAAGCGCTCCGGTCCGCGCGACGCGCTGGCCGCCTGTTTCGGCACGCCTCCGCTCGCGGGGCGGGCCGGGCGACCTGCCGTGCCGCGCGGCCGCCGGTGCGGTGCGTGAGCTGGGCTCGACCCCCTGCTCTGGGTCCCTGTCACCTACCGTCGCTCGCCTGCCTCTGCCACCACAGCGAGCGGTCCCAGAGGGGGCACGCAGTCCGGTCGCGTCCGAGCGTTGCGCCGCACAGATCGTGAGCGGTGAACTTTTTAAACCCCGCGGTTCCATCGTACAGTTTGAGATGTATATTAGTACCACCACTGAAAAACTCTCCAAGTTTTGTTCGTCTCTTGGTCCAAGCGACTGACTCGTTGATCCACAATAAACGCCGCTCTTCATCGCTTGGAAAACGGAACATCCGCGTCCCTTTATCAGTGCTGTTGCTGCAGCCGTGGGCACAACACCCTGGCATGGTGGCTTATTTTCGAAATAAAGAAATACTCGAAATAATCAGAAAAAATAAAATAAAAATAAAAGAAATCGGTCGCTCGCAGTGTTGTAAAAGCGCTGAGCTTAGCTGAGCCTAGACCCAAAATGGCCGCATGAGATCACGTGACCCGAAAAAAATGGAACGCCCATGACGCAACTTTCATTTAAGGGACTTTATTGAGAACCAGTCATGGCTGCATGCTGGATCATAAAACAGTTCTGCTAACCAGATGCAGTTTAAAACGCCACTTGGTCTGTTTATAAGTTTCGTTTTTATTAATTCTGCATTTTTTAACTACATGCACCGTATTTCTGTGCCTTCGCGCTTGCTCCTCTCCCCCCCTCCCCCCCTCCTTTTCCTCGAAGCAGGTGCTTTTATCACCGTTCACCATTCAAAACGTGAATCACTGCATTTAATGTCCTCACATCGGTAGCAACGTGTGCCAGTTAAAGTCAATAGGAGAGTTACTAGCTGTGTTTCATGCTATTTTATTTTTAACAACATAGAATCAGTGGCGCTTCGGTGGGCGTGCTGCCTCGCACTTTAATTCAGGTGCGCACTTTTAAGGGTCATTTTAAAGAACTTGTAACATCAGGGGCTTCATCTCAGACCTGTCAGTACTCCTGTTCCCTTTATAGGAGCCCTTTACAGTAATTATGCATTTCCACCATTGTTTATCCGTCGCACGCAGCGCACGGGGGTAAAATCCGCCCACCGCACCGCCCAGAGCGCACTGACGAGAGCAATAGAGATTCTGATCAGCGCGGCGACTGACTGAGAAACCTGTCGCTGTGAAAGGTGATGATAATGGTTATAAACTGTAATAGTCTAGAAGTGCATTGATCTGAAAAGAGGGAGACATCAGCACCTGGATCGTGCGTAAAGACGCAGCGGGAACCTCTGTGAGCTTCAGTGTTGCTGCTGAGGGGAAAATGTTGACCATAAAGGCTTGATGAAACTCAGCCTGATTCACCAATCAGGTTATAGATTTACAATGATAAACAACCCATAGATGAATGTGTAACAGTGTAATAATTCGGTCAATAACTTAAAACTACTTAATTTTATTCAGTATTATTTGAACAATTGTGTATTTTTTATGTCTTAATCCATTAACTGAACAATAAAGTATTAATACGTCTCTTTCTCTTTTTAACAAAAGTAATACATGTCTACTTCATTGTCTGGTGGTGGGACAAAAATGAGATGCAGTTGACTCCACCGTCTCTTCCAGGGTCCGGTTAGCCCCGCCCCCAAACAAGCCCCGCCCCCAAATTAGCATAATCTCACTCTTAACTTTTGATAAAAGTTGAGAGGTCTGTGCATGGACTAGTTTTTCAGTGTTACTTCTGTTTTTTTTAACTTTGGCAATATTCCGGAGGTGAAAAAAGGAAACCCTGACAACCTGTTTAATATGTTTGAAGAAGATAGTTTCTGACTATGGTTCCGCTAATTGCCAGAGTTGGCTTCTCAGCCGATGTGTCGCTGAGTGGGGAAAATCTGTTAGAAACACAGATGGGTTGGTGGTGACTTTGGGGCTGGAATCTAGAGCTACTCTTTCTGCATATTGTCACCCAGCCGGCCTGGTTGCCCGGCTGCTCGGTTACTGCTGGGGGACCGCTATGTGAAGCAAATTTCTGTAGCTCTGAGATAGCTAATGGGTGGCTATCTGCTGGTTTTTCAACAGCACAGAGCCGGGACTCCAATTCTGACTCCCTCGCCTCCAAACCTACAATAACACTACATTTATTACATGTACCATTATCACTAAAGGAGGCAGAGGAATAACTAAACATAAGACACAGAGAGCAGGAGAGAGAGCAAGACTTAGACAGGGAGGGAGACGGATGGCTAGGGGAGGAAGCCATTGTTAAGCTAGGCTAGCTTCAGCCTTTAAAGTAATCTTCTAATTACTATCGTGCCACTGTATTGTGTATCGTGCCACTGTAATCACTTTTTTAACTTGCTGTAGAGAGAGAAAGAATAAAGAACACTATTCATAATTGAATAAAGACGCCTAACATTTCTATGGTAGGTAGTTCTTAGTGACTGGCTAGAAAGCAGAAAGGGTACGCTTCTGTTATGGATTTATATTGTTCTCCTATATAGATTTGTTGTATTACTTTGTCTATATATATGGCAAACATTATTTGGTGTATTTGGTGTATTATTTTTATGATAATGCCTGTAATTTGTGCTGTAATGAGTGCTGTAATTTGCATTACAGCACTCATTCCCTTATCATAATTCCTGACAAGGTTTTTGCATGCTTCCATTGGTACTTTAACAATTTTAGTGATGAGCTCCAAGTCTTTGAGGCTGGAAGGCCTTCTTGACATCACATTAACGTGCTACTTCCACAGACTCTCCAAAACATTGTTATCAGAAGAAACATGTTGGCAAAATTAGAAGATTACTTCAATCTCCAAGCAATGTACTGCATTGTATCCTTAAATATGTATTTAACTGAATCCAATCATAAAGACAAATTCAAAGTCATTCTTATTGGCAAAATCACATCAGTTTCTCCTTGTACAAGGCTTAAAAGTTGAAAACCCATGATTTCAGGCTTTTCTCTTTTTGCCAGAGATTGCACAAAGTTGTGAATACATACTGGCAAATTGTTAACTAATGTATTTGATAGCATCAACCTGGCTTTTTGTTAAATAGTTAAAATGTAACTTCGTTCTTGCAACCCTGAGGCTTCATTTCTGTAGTTTCAAGAGCTTCGGTAAAACCATTTATTTCTAAGGACAACTTGATTTATACACGAACACCATTTCATAGATAATGCATTTAGTTTTTTGCATAACAGCTATCCGTGACCATTCCAATCTCCAGTTGTTGATCAACTAATTTGAAAAGTATTTTTAGGTTATCTAGCACCTCAGTACATTGGCTGCTCTGTCCAGCTTTAGAGTCATTCCTCTCCTCTGTTTGATAGCACAGAACAGGTTGGTAGGGAGAAAGGTGAGACTCTAATAGTGTAGGACATTTACTGTAATGATAAATGTCAGCTGAACTCACAGCGACTTTGTCAATGCTCCACCTTGTTTCCATCAGGACAAAAAGGCCAGACAGGGGACAGCAGGGGCAGCCATAATCAGCCACCAGAGAAGGTTTTTTGAGCACAGTAAAGGCTGCAGGCTGCGGTTAATCTAAGCTGACACCCCAGACAATAGAACCAACAGAATAATGAAGTATAAATTTGGCCTGACATTGGTAAAGAAATCTCACTGACTCACATAAACTAAAAGCCCTGAAACCTCGCTTATAGCTCAACATTTTCACACGTTATGTGGTGTTTGTGTATTTATCATTATTAGGCTGTGTGTCTGTCTAAAAGGTCTTTCAAGAACGTTTAAAACAAAGCAAACCAGGTAAAAAAAAAATCTGTGTATCTCAACAGCCACCCAGGTTTCTTTTCTGTCTTTTACAGAAATATCCACAAATTCTTCAGACTTCTCATGAGTTTTACAGGTTAAGGCTAGCCAATCAATGCTAGTGCAACTCAAAGTTTAGCAAATACTCTGGACCACAGGACTCATATAGGAATAGTGTACTGTATACCCTGTACACACATCTCCATGCATCCATTCAGATTCATCAAAATTAAACGACTGTAGAAATATGTGCATCCATATTCCAACCTGTTGGTAGTGTGTCTACATTTCTAGTTATTTTCCACTGGCAACCCTTAAGCTTGCTACTTACTCCACGAGAACCAACAATTTTGTTGCAGTGCTATGCAGGTGGAACTGCCCAGCTAGGATAAGTTATAGTGGAAATGCTGCAAGTGAGCATAACAGCAGCATTAGAGCTTGACAGATGGGTGAGAAATTTCTGCTTTTCCAAACTAAACATGCCCACCTAAATCCTGTCCAATCACAGTACAGTAGTCCGACACTACAGGAAAAAGTTCTGTTCTTTAACAGTTTGTTTAAATAAGCAGGATCTTAAATGGTCAAATCAGGCTAGTTTGCAAAGGAGCTTGGGGAGCAAGCTCTGAATGAAAGAGAGGAGTCTGCAATGACAGATCAGTCTGGAGATCCAGGGAGGTTAAGACATCAGCAGCTCAGTAGGGGCTTGGAGAAATCTTGAAAGAACCGGCAGAACAGATCTTGGTTAGCAAGAACAAGGCCCAAGGAATAAACAATGCATTTCTTACAAGGTTAGAGGTTCCACGGTGGTTAACAATCAAGCTTTGGCTGATGAACAGCCAGCTCCTCTTAACCTCCTGCAGATAACTCCTGAAAGAATGCAGCATAGCTGCATTGACCTGACCAGTTCCATCTTCCTGGAAACCCGTAGCTCCAGAGAAGAGGAAAACACACGGAAAAGCACAGCAAAAAACAGTTATGAATGTCAAACAAGTCATTGTGTATCTCAGCCATACAAGATTAAAACAATTTGGTGTTCAATTACTTCATCAGCCAATAAACCATGTGGTGCAGAAAAAACAACAACAATGGCTTAAGCCTTATTAGAGAATGATGCAAAACTCACAATACAAACAGTATGCATTGAGTGACTGAAAGATTTTTTTGGCCATTCTAGGTCTCCTATGGTAATCTTTTTAAATATTGTGGACTGAGCTACTTGGGAGCAGATCACAGTGAGCAGCTGTGTCTGTGCCTATACAGCTGCTGACCACATTGGGGTTCTTACAAACAAAGGCATTTGAGAGAGAGATGGCACAATCAACAAGCACAATCTGCAGCCATACTACTTTAACATAACTCATTATATCAATATCCATCAACAACATTGACTGCTGCATAATGGTATAGTTGATAGCATCGCTGATGTTTTGAAAAAAAAATGTCATGGGTTCAAATTCCAGCCAGGGCCTTTCTACATGTTCTCCCCTTGCATTGGTGGGTTCTCTTTGGGTACTTTGACCTTCTCCTACAATCTAAAATAATTTGTGTTAGTTGTTAACTTGTATCTTTGAATTCCCCCTCAGTCTGATTGTGTTCACGCTTCTATGTACCAATGTTACCCTGTAATTGACTGCTGACCTGTCAAGGGTGTACCCCACAAAATGACAGCTGGGGGTGGGTATCTTCCCCCCAAACTATGCAAGGATTAAGCAGATCCTGAAAATGCGTTGTTTACACAAAGCTGTATAATAACTGTGTTATCAAACTCATTAAAGTCAGCCTTAGCTTTTCCCATGCACAGTTCTGGTCCATGTAAGCTGTTCACACTCTTGATCAAAATCTTTGGATTGGTAAAAAAAAAAAAAAAATTATATATATATATATATATATATATATATATATATATATATATATATATATATATATATATATATATATATACATATATATATATTTAAGTCTAACAATACTGGGTCATACCCAGGTTTTAGGTAAAGCTTAAAGTCTAACTCTGGTGACTATTTGAAGGCATCTGCGTAAAAATACATTCAGAGTAAAGAAATGTATATTATATATGAATTACTTCCCCGTTTGGAAGTAATTTCGATAAAACTTGCTATATAAGCGAAAGAGCCCGAACATTCTTCAATCGGGCTGTTACGGAATATGACGTCACAAACAGAACGAGTACCGTGCATCCGGCTGCTAACACTATGACTTTCGCTACTGATTTATTAAATTTAATTAATAACTCTTACTCTATGTACAAAAAATGTATTAAAAAAAATTTCTGATACATCTACAAACTCCACCTCAAGCATCGGCGACTCCGATACCGAATATATATACGAAGAAACGGAGTTTGAACTTTGTATTAAACTTCCTTTGTTTGAAGGTGAACCTGAGGAGACTATATCTAACGCTGCCAAAGACATAGAGCCCATGCTCCATTTTAAGTACCCCTCAAAATTCTCGCTCGTGAAGTGTGAATTGCATAAAACACTTTTGTCACTGCCGGCATTCCAGTCCTATCGCGTTTCTTTTATGACAATATCCCATTTCTTTCAGACCTTTTGATCCTTTGGACAAGTATATAGCGCTACTTTCTGGCCTGAAGTAGACTGCGGTGAAGTTGGTTTGACATTGGACATTCAAGCTCCGCGGAGTCAGCGGAGCACTCTTGAGAAAAAAAAAAATTAAAAAAAAATTCGGAGTTTGAGAAAAAACTCTGAAATTGGAGTCCTTCAACCGGATCAACCGTGGGCTAGATCCCGCTGACTCCGCGGAGCTTGAATGTCCAATATCAAACCAACTTCACCGCGGTCTGCACTAGGCCTATAAGCGACACTACAGCCACCAACTACGCCCCTAGAAGGCATTTTATTGTGGACTTAGTTCGGCGATTTTTTTTTATATACGTACATGTACAATGTATGCAAACCCTCTGGCATGAGTCTGTGAACAGGATTAATAGGACAAAAACACCGAAATAATCCTTAGTGAACAATGTTTGTTTTAACCTACCGGGTGAGTCGTCCTCTCTGCGGAAGCGCTGTGTGTCCGACTCCGCTTTCTGATGTTACACAAACATGTCTGAATGTCCATCCATCCATTTTCTGACCAGCTTAATCCCTCATGGGGTCACAGGGGTTGCTGGTGTCTATGTCCCGATATAAAATGATTGTAGCCATCCAGTGGTTTCATGCTTTCGTGCTCTCTCGTGTGTACTGGCCTGCGTGTTTATAAGGCAGCTGTATATGTTGCCGTACGGAACCCTAGGCCAGCATTTTACAGACTCGCTCCTTCCCTTCAGGCTTTTGCTGTGTGGATCTGGCAATCTGATACCGTCAACCATCAACTTACTCTTATAACGATCTTGTGATACGTTATCTAAAGATAACGTATCACTTTGTGCCCGCTATGTGTTCGCCTTCCGCCTTCCAGATCGGCGCGCATGCGTGAAAAACCCGGATGAAAATAATAGCAGTGAACTGGTCTAAAAAGGGTTGAAATGTAGAGGCCTCAAAATCAGTTGAAAGAAAACAGTAATAGGGTAGTTCACGCGTGACGTCAGCGCTACATCCGGGTCCCCCGGGTAGGCAAAAAACAGTACTGTTCTCATCTACTACATGACAAAACGGGTGATTTAGAGCGTACATTTAGTTGGTTTATTTTTGGAATCTAAGCAATGCCTACAACTTGTTGTGCTCCCGGTTGCACAGAGAGGCATTCCAAATCGTTGGATGTACGTTTCTGTCGTTTACCGAAGGAGGAAGGACGAAGAAAGAAATGGATATTTTCACTGAAACAAGCGCAGGCAGACACTCCCAATGGACTGGGGGAGCCATCATACTACGACAGAATTTGAAGACTACACTTCATCTCCGGTAAATACAACTTAATTCTGCTCTAGTCATTATTGTACTTAAATAGCGGCGGAGGGGAGGTGGCGATCGCTACACGGGCCGGAGAAGCGGCCCGTGTAGTGTTTACGCAGCCCGTGAACAGGCTGCGGCAGCAGCACCCACTGACTGCTCCACCGCCCGCCGCTGTCTGCCCCGCCGCCGCTGTCTGCTCCGCCGCCGCTGTCTGGAGCAACAGCGGCTGCTGCTGCTTCAGACAGCGGCCGCTCCGCCTGTTCACGGGCTGCGGCAGCAGCAGCCGCGGTCTGGAGCAGCAGCAGCCGCTGTCTGGAGCTCAAGTTTTAAGTTCCAGCAAGCAAAGGAAAAGAGGAAGCAGTTTTGCCACTAATGTTAGCACAATTCCAGAAGCCAGAACTCAGTCGATTGAAAAAGAGGCCAAGTCTACTGTTCTTCACAGCTGCTTGTTTTGTTTACAAAGAAATCATCTATTGGAAAACTGTATGCGGTTTAAAGCAAAAAAGCACCGGGACAAGTTGACCTTCATTAAACAAAAGGGGATTTGTTTCGTTTGTCTGAAAGTTGGTCACACAAGCAAAGACTGCAGGAGTCGTTTGGATTGCAACGTGTGTCACCAAAAGCATCCAGGGGTTCTTCACATAGAGCAAAAGGAGTCAGGAGCCTCTTCAGAACAAATCCAACAGACAACAAGGTCTCATGTCAACTTCTCAACTGCAACCACTCAGACATGTGGGCATATTGGGGCCGGTCATAATGATGATGCTGTTTTTTCTATTGTAGCAGTTAAAGTTAAAAGTCAAAAGAGCAACAAAGTTGTACAAACGTATGCATTTCTTGATCCAGGAAGTTCAGGTACGTCTTGTACAGAAACTCTGGCAAAAAGTCTGAACTTAAAGGGCAAAAGGACAAATATTCTGCTGAGAACAATGAATCAAAATAAGATTGTTAACGTACAAGTTTTGTCTGGTCAAATCTCTGAATTGAAAACAAATGACTTCACCACATTGCCAGATGTTTTTACTCAAAGGACTATGCCAGTTTCTACACAGAATATTCCACAGCAAAAGGACATTGATCAGTGACCTCATCTTAAACCTGTAAAGCTTCATAACATCAATGCAGATGTGGAGCTACTGATAGGACCTGATGCTTCAAATGTTTTAGAGCCCTGGGAGGTGATAAACAGTGTGGATGGTGGGCCTTGTGCTGTAAAAACGAAAGTTGTCTGGGTCATAAATGGTCCTCTGCGCAGTGGAAACAGCAGAAATAAAAATATCTGCACTGCTGTAACAGCCAACAGGATCTCTGTTGAGCATCTTAAAGAAATGCTGGTCAATCAGTACAATCATGACTTTAATGAAAGATCATCAGAGGAGAAAACTGAAATGTCTAGAGAGGATTTGCATTTTATGAAGATTGTTAATAACTCAACAAAACTTGTTGGAAGTCATTTTCATATTGACTTACCTTTCAGGAGTGAAAGTCCCAGCTTGCCAAAAAACATCTGTGTTGCAGAGCAGCGCCTCCAGAGCCTCAGGAGGAGATTTGAAAAGGATGCTCAGTACAAGGAGGAATATACTGCATGTGTGAACAACATGCTGCAACAAGGATATGCTGAGGCTGTACCAGCAGATGAGCTACAGAAAGGTAATGGACAACTGTGGTACATTCCTCATCATGGAGTGCATCATCCCACAAAAGGCAAGTTAAGAGTTGTATTTGATGTCCAGAAGGGGCATTTTGTCTGTAGTTAGCTCACTGTATGATCCTTTGGGAATCCTGGCTCCCTTCAGTATGCCAGCTAAACAGTTACTGCAAGATCTTTGTAGACAGAATTTGAAGTGGGATGAAGTTATTCCTCACTCTCTTTCTAGGAAGTGGCTTGATTGGCTGGAGGATCTCCAGCTGATATCCAGCTTTAAAGTAGACCGTTGCATCAAACCAAGCTGCATTAGAAAACCAGACAAAGCACAACTTCATCATTTCTCTGACGCAAGTCAAGATGGCTATGGAACAGTGTCATATTTAAAACTGGAAAACAATAACATTTCACATGTTGCTTTCATTCTAGGAAAAGCAAGAGTTGCTCCTATGAAGCAAACAACACCCCCCAGGTTGGAACTAACAGCTGCTGTTCTTGCTGTCCGAGTGAATAAACTGTTGCAAAAGGAGCTGCAAATACAGTTGGAAAAATCTGTTTTCTGGACTGATAGTACAACGATACTAAAATACATCTCCAGTGAAACCAGAAGATTTCACACCTTTGTTGCAAACAGAATCTCTGTCATCCGAGAAGCAACAGACGTGAATCAGTGGAGATATGTTTCCTCCAAGGAGAATCCTGCAGATGATGCATCCAGAGGTATGAGAGCTGAGGAGTTCCTCAAATGCAGGAGGTGGATACATGGGCCTGAATTTCTCCACAGATCAGAAGAGGAATGGCCTAAACTGGATGTGGCTCACCATGCAATTTCTGCAGATGATCCAGAGGTCAAAAGGGACCTAACAGTGAGTGTTATTGTGAATGAATCACAAAATGCTACAAACTATCTGATTCATTATTTTTCATCTTGGACAAAGCTTAAAACCTCTGTTGCCTGGTTTTTAAAGCTGAAGAACATCTTGATGTTGTTGCAACAGAAAAGGAAAGAGTTTGCTGCTGCAGATCTGAATAACAATAATCCAGGAAATCAAAGGAAAGAATTGGAAAAGCAGATGGAAAGGTTCAAGACCACTCTGAAGAAAGAAAATCTGACTCCTGAAGACTTGGCCAAGGCAGAACTATCTATTGTTCGGTTTGCACAACAGCAGACATTTACAACTGAAATTGCTTTAATCAACAGTGGGCTTAAAGCAGTATCCATGAGAAGTTCTCTATACAAACTTGACCCAGTATTGGATGCTGGGGTCCTCAGAATGGGTGGCAGGTTGAGTAAAACAGCTATGCCTGTTGAAGCAAAGCATCCTGTAATTTTGACAAAGGATATGTATGTATCTATCCTGATTTTACGCCATATTCATCAACAGTTGGGACATGCAGGAAGAGCTCATATGCTGTCAAGATTAAGACAAAAATACTGGATAATAAATGCTAATTCAGCTGCCAGAAAAATCATCTCTCATTGTGTTGTTTGCAAACGTAACAGAGGAAAGTTTGCTGAACAAAAGATGGCAGATCTGCCAGAAGAAAGAGTTCTGCCAGCCACCGCTCCTTTCACAAATGTTTGAGTGGATTACTTTGGTCCTGTAAGTGTTAAAAGAGGACGAAGTCTCCTGAAAAGGTTTATCTGTAGAAGAAGCCCAGTTTCAACCACCAGGACGGAATCAAATGGAACTTTAACATCCCAGCAGCCTCTCACCAAGGAAAGACAAAAATGGACAAGAACTAAAAGATGTCTTATTCCTGGAGATATTGTCTTAATTGCAGACGCTACAGCTCCAAGAGGATCATGGATGATGGCCAAAGTGTGAACCAGGACGGACAGGGCTTGGTGCGTTCCGTGCAGTTGCAAACCAAGACCAGTGTGTTGGAAAGACTTGTGACCAAACTTCTGTTGCTACTGGAAGCATTACCCTGAGGAATTGAGGACATGTTTGAAGGAATAGCTCCTTTTCCTTTTAAAGTAATTGTGACAGTATTCACAATTAGGGGCCGGGGTGTTGGAGCTATTTATTCTTGATTTCTTTATTCATTTGAATTTTGTTAGTTAATTCTTAAATGTATATTTTTTGTATTATTTACAGTATTTATTTGCAGGTTAATAATTGTTGATTTTGTTTGATTTTCTGTTTTATTATTTTTCTTATTCATTCTTTGAGTTAGACAGGAAGTCATGTGGGTTAGTCCACTTTTCTATAAGTATAGGGGCCTGGTAAAGGACCAGCAAGGCATTTGGGTTTGGGGCCTATGGTTTTTACCAGAGCAAGAGAGCAGAGTGTGATTGACAGAGTGAGAACAAAGTAAAGTTTGAAGTCTGTAATTGTGGCTGAAGGAAACACAAATAAACCTTCCTGAACAATCAACAAATTTGGACATCACAGCTTCTTTTGCCTGCGTATGGAATCTGGACCCCAGTGCCTCTTAGTGGCTGGAGGAACTTTTATTGAAAGTTTGGTTTGACAAACAATCGCCACTACACCTTAGTTTTGGTCAATAATTGTCCTGTTATCATGGATAAATAATTGCAGTCTCCAGCCTCACACAGAGGAATCGTTTTGGGACACAACTTAATTGTTCAATTCAATTCAATTTTATTTATATAGCGCCAAATCATAAAACATGTCATCTCAAGGCACTTTACAAAGTCAAGTTCAATCATATTATACAGATTGGGTCAGGCAGTTGTTCTGTCCCAACTGCCTCAGGATTTTTTAAAAGTCAGGTGACACACTGTGTCTTGCCTGGGCAGCAATGAATGATTGTGATGGTCTTGGTTGAGCAGCTCAACAATCCATCCACACTCAAAGACAGAAAGCCTTTGACATTGGGGAGGGGGCTAGGGGTCTTAACGGTGTGAACATGATAACCATATTTATGTCAGTTTCTTTTGGCTGTTTAAGGTTATTGTCTGGACATCTATTCAATTCATTTAAATTTTATTTATATAGCGCCAATTCACCCCGCCTCTCGCCCAGTGTACGCTGGAGATAGGCACCAGCACCCCGCGACCCCATGAGGGATAAAGCGGATCAGAAAATGGATGGATGGATGGATAGCGCCAATTCATGAAACATGTCATCTCAAGGCACTTTACAAGGTCAAATTCAATCAGATTATACAGATTGGGTCATATTACACAGATTGGTCAAAAAATGTCCTATATAACGAAACCCAGTTGATTGCATCAAAGTCTTGACATCAGCATTCACTCCTGGAGAAGCGTAGAGCCACAGGGAGAGTTGTCAGCGTGTCGCCAGGTGTGCACCCCTTTCCTCAGATCAGGAAGTCTTTCCCTCAACAAAACACCGTCAGTATATGATAAAGGGTTATACATCACTGCCTGCACCTGTCCAGCAGCATTGTGAGTCTGAACCAATGGCATTTGCACCTTTGGTTTTGTTACAGGTTTAGAAGGATCAGCTTCATCATTAGAATGCAGACTGTATCTAGGGCCTGACGCATCTGGGGGTGGAGAGTAGGCTTTCTTTTTCTGCTGTAACATAGTTGGTGGATAGTGTACCCTCTTCCCTTTCCCTGTTCTACTTGTACTAGTTTTGGGGCACTGTCGTCCGTGGATATAACAATTATTTGATCAAGCAACTGGGAACACTCATTTATTCTAGTGAACATATTAGTTTCGCAATGTGCTGCAAATCCCAGGTCAAAAAGCACTTCTGGTCCCCTCTGCTGTGTTATACTTTCCTGTTGTTCATCTTTTAACCCCACGTCTATGTCTACCATTTGTTGTGCCTGTTCCCTTATGGCTTCTAATTCTTTTTGATGTTTTTCAAGCTGGAGCTGCAATTCTTATCTCTTCTTCTCTGTTAGTATCAACTCCTCCTGTTAATCAAGTTTCTCCTGTGACATAACATCATCCTCTTTCTCCCAGTAATCACATCTCCTGTTGTGTGTAACATCGGTCTCCATAACCATTGCATCGTCTGTTAGTCTGGGTTGAAGGGTAAGTCTTACTGCTTGGTCTATCATATCACATAACTGGTAATTTTTGCAGTTATCTGACCTACTTTCTTCATAAGTTGGTTTTATTTCACAGCTTATATTTCCCCAATGCAATTCAACAACACTCGTCCTGACAGAAGGGTCTGATGGAGTCATCAAACACTCAGCCTTGGATAACTGTTCTCTAGCACTGTGATACGGACTAGTTTGCATTATAGCAGCTGCACCTGGGTCACACATGTTTGTAACAAAGAGAGGAGGGTTGTACTTAGCCTCTTTTGCGAAGGATAAGGGTTCACTCTCCCCCTGTGGATTTCCACACCCTTTTTGTTGTATTTTATCGAAACATGAGAAGCACATACCGAAATAAAGTTTTATGAGGTCTGAAATTTTGATTTCCTCTTTTTTTACATTTTTCCCGAGCAAACATGTTAGCACTAGTACTTTTTTTCTTGTGCCTGAGCCAGTCTATTTTTCATTGGACCAGCACCCCTGGTCCAATGAGAGCTTATTAATAGCTTCAAAGAGCTAGTGTACTTTGGATGGGCAGGTTATCTGTCACTCGTATGTGCACCCTTGCTCTTCACTTCCACCAGCTCACTGTTGATAATGTGTCACTCTTACACGCACGCACACACACACACACACACACACACACACACACACACACACACACACACACACACACACACACACACACACACACACACACACACACACACACACACACCTAGTGGCCAATGTCCAAATAACTTTGTGTATATATCTTCGTCTTTATTACAGACAAAGATAAATGTATTCGTCTCCATACAGTAAGGGGCTCCAAACCCCCTTTCTTGGCTACAGTTTTTTTTTAGGGGCTCATGACGGAACACCTGGACTGTTACACTGTTATAGCCACATGCAACTTTTTACTTCTAATCGACATGTTTGCAAACTATTTATCTGAACCATTTCTCTGCCTTAAATAATACAAAAGCTCACTTAAGAAGTAATCAGCATCAGGGACTCTGGTTGGAGGAAACAGTCTTGCAACTGACACAAGGGTTTCAAAACACATAAAAAGGAGATGGTTTGGGTGCTCAGTTCTCATCACAGACAAATGGAGCAGAAGACAGAAGAAAAAAAAGATTAACTGGCCAAAGAAGGACTACGGAGCCCCTTGTCTATGAGAACCAATGAGGCTGAGCCTGATGCACCTTCCCCATGTATGTTTTACAATTTGGGGCCAGTGATCCACAGATTCTGCTGGAATCTGTGGATCACTGTTTGACTTTGAACTGGTCGATAAAAACAACCTGATCATCCCAGAGATGGCAGCCTCACCCACTGGATGTCAGAGCTGAAGCTGAAACAACTTGTCGAGCCAAAGAGATGAAGCTCAGCCCAGGCTGTCGAGACGGAGACTCAAGCTGTGAGCCTTTGTGAGCAGGACATCATCTGGAGATCAGAGCGTTGCCATTAAGAGGATGAAAGTTCTGCATTTGATCAACTCCATCACCCAGGAAACAGTCACCTTAGGTTTGCATCTGTGGTATGGGTTTGTCTGCTCCCCTAAATTCAAAAGCCTCTCTGAACATTTTAGTAGTCAGCCTTAGATAGAGTTAGGAAGTAATTAAAATTTTAATTTGTGATTTCTGTATTTGCTTGATTATGTTGTTATTAATTCCCTGCTAAAAGCATATAATTAAAGAAGCATATAAAAATTCTATTAGACTTTGTGGACATTAAATGTATTGAGTCATATTTTATTGAGTTCTATAATAGTGGTAAAACAAGCATGGTGCATGGTTCTAGAGATACATTTAGGAGGTCTTTAAAGGTAAATAAATAACAAGGGCTGTTATATGAGAGTAGGCAAGGCAAATGTATTTGTTTAGCACATTTCAGTACAAAGACAATGCAAAGTGTTTTACATGATTAAAACAGCAAAAAGCAAAAATAAAAGCAAAAAAAGCAACAAAAAAAAAGCAAAAGCAAGATGGAATAAAATTTAGAAAAATTTAAACAAAATAAAAGATGGGAAAATATAAACTAAAAGCAAGTATTAAAAACAGTTGAACAAGAAATTTAAACTAATTGTGTTTCAGTAAACAGCTTAACTGGAACAGTCAAAGGTAATCCTAAAAAAGATGGGTTTTTAATTGTGATTTAAAATAACTTTTTTACAGTTTTATGGAAGTTTGTTTCAGAAAAGTTGAACATAGAAACTAAATGCTGCTTTCCCCTGTTTGGTTCTGGTTCTAGGTATGCAGAGTAGGCTGGAGCCAGATGACCTGAGTGGTCTGGATGGTTGATACACTGATAACAAGTCTGTGATGTATTTAGGTGCTCAGTCATTCAGTGATTTATAGACAAACATAAGTATTTTAAAGTCTATTCTTTGAAATACAGGGAGCCAGTGTAAGGACTTAAGAACTTGGGTGATGTGCTCTACTTTTTTATTCTTAGTGAGAATGCGGGCAGCAGCGTTCTGGATCCGCTGCACTTGTCTGATTGACTTTTCAGGCAAACCTGTGAAAACAGAACCCCCAAACCTAAGCTGAGCGGAGTGGTGTATGCAGTTCATTGCAGTGAGGAATATTCTGATCTTTGTATTGGAGAAACCAAACAACCTCTCCACAGACACATGGCTGAACAGCGGAGAGCTACCTCCTCAGGACAAGATTCTGCTGTCCACCTACACCTTAAGGACAAAGGACACTCTTTTGAGGACCAAAATATTCACATTTTGGACAAAGAAGACAGATGGTTCGAAAGGGGGGTGAAGGAAGCCATTTACCTTAAGAGAGAAAAAACAACTTTAAACAGAGGAGGAGGGCTTAGGTTTCAACTTTCAAAAACTTACAACACAGCAATACTCTCCTCCATGCAGGTGATCACAACATCTCCCCTGTAAGCCAACAATGACCCCAACGACTCCCCATTACTAAGGGGTGGACCTGTTTCGGTTTAATGTGCACGTTATCTAAGCCATAACAATGCCTTTTTGGGCAATAATATAATGCTTGGAACTCCACACTACTCCAGACATTTGAAACGAGCAAGCTTTCTGGATGGGAAGTGAAAAGTCTTCAAACTTCGGAAAAAAGTCCAGTTGTTTTTGTCAGGATTTGTTTACCAATGAACTCAGAACACACACACGGGACAAAGGTTTGAGAGATTTATTGAAGAGAAGATGGGTGGTAGATGATGAAACCAGCGGAGCAGGATTACAGAGGCTCTGAGGTGCAGATGATGGCAGAAGCTGACGGCCCGGAGTGAGAGTCCATTATAATCGAGGTGGCAGGGAAGCTCAGTGCTGTATGGCTAGCAGACCTTGTGGCAACACCAGGGCATAGAGCAGAGCTTCTCCAGGGTGGCTAGTCAGGTTAGCAGGTTCTCTGGAGACACCAGGACACAGAGCAGAACCTCTCCAAAAACAAACAGTTGAGTGAAGGGTCTTTAGAGAGACTGACAGGACAAACCTTAAGCAAGAGAGCAAAAAACAAATCTTCCAAGGCAAAACGGGGACTGGCATGAAGAGGGGGATAACAGAAGACGGACCGGCACTAGAGTGAGACAGAGGGAGGCTTAAATAGGGAGACTTGCAGGTGATATGCATATGACTGAATAATTACCAACAGGTGTGACTGACTGCTAAGGGAGTGAAGTGAAAGCTTAAGTGAGGGGAAGGGAGGAGCTAAGACTAACAGAAATTAAAGTCAAATCATAACTAGAACCTAACAGAGATGAAAACTGAAAACTAATGTTAAACAGAAAGCTAAGTCAAAACTCAACCATGACAATTTTGTTTTTAACCTTTTTTTGAACTGTGAAAACACCATTGCAGTAATCAATCCTACTAAAGATAAACACATGCATTGGTTGCTCCAGATCCTGTTGAGACATTATTCTTTTATTCATTATTCCTAATTCTGGAAATGCTCTTCAGGTGATAGAAGGCTGACCTTGTAATTGTCTTTAGCTAACTTTTGATCGCTCCTCTATCGGTTCAAAAATTATTACTTCAGTTTTGTTTTTATCCAATTGAAGAAAATGTTGGCACATCCATGCATTTCTAAGCATTTACTCAGTGCTTAAATGGGTTTATAGCCACCTGGTGACACGGTGATGTAGACCTGTGTGTCGTCATGCTGTTGTTTTTTATAATCTGAACAAGAGGGATCATGTAGATATTGACTAGGAGGGGATCCAGGATGGTCCTTTGGGGAACCCCACATGTGATTTTTGTCATCTCTGATGATGCACAGTAACACTTTATTATTATTTCTTTTTATAGTTTTTTAGCATGTTGTTTTTAGCTTCTTACCCATTATGGATTCTTTTAAAATAGCGTCTTGGAATCTTAACGGGGCGAGGGAGGCTGAAAAACGTGCTTTGATTTATCAAACGCTGAACCAAAAGAGAATTGATGTCATTTACCTACAAGAAACCCATAGTGATCTTTTAACTGAAGCAGATTGGAGTAGAGGGTGGAGGGGGGAGGTCATTTTAAGCCACGACACCTCCCAGAGTGCGGGCGTTGGCTTCCTCTTTTCTAAAGCTTTCACCCCAAACTCTAGAGAAGTTTAACACGTTATTCAGGGGAGGTGTCTTTTAGTCAAAGCAAAGTTTGATCATTTTAACATGGTTTTTATTAACATTTATGCTCCTATCACCAATACAGATAAAACAAATTTTTTTAAACAAATTGGGGAAAGGTTGGGTGATTGTGGGTCGGATGACTATGTTTTAATAGGTGGGGATTTTAATTGTACTGAAAATTAGTTTTTAGATCGCAATCACGCAGAATTGCATCCAGCGGCCCAACATGCTCTGAGGCAGCTGGTCTCGTCTCACGGCCTGGTGGATGTATGGAGGAGGATGCATGCAGGCTCCAGGCAGTACACATGGTCCCACATAAAAGAAAACCGAATCTCTTTGGCACGGCTTGATCGTATTTACTGTTTTAAACACCATTTGAACGTGTTTAAAACATGCCAGATTTTACCGGTGGCTTTTACAGATCACTCGTTGCGTATAGGTAGTGTTTTTACCAGAGACATTTTACCTAGAAGTGCTTACTGGCATTTTAACTCCGCTTTAACTTATGATCAAGGTTTTAAAGACCTTTCAAGTTATTTTTGGACTGGTTTTAGACAGAAGAAGTTGGATTTTAGCTGTCTGAGACAGTGGTGGGAATATAGGAAAGTTCAGATAAAACTGCTGAGTCAGCAGCACACTCTCAACGTCACTCATGACATTACCAGATCTGTCAGAGATCTGGAGATGAATATCGTGGAGTTAGAACAACTTAGTGAATCCACAAGAAATCAAGAGCACATTGAAGCTCTCAAATCTAAAAGGCTAGTTTTAGCAAACCTGCTGGAAAATAAAGTCCAAGGCACATTGGTCAGGTCCTTGATCCAGAACATCACGGAGATGGATGCTCCTTCTAGCTTTTTTTCAGCTTGGAGAGGAAGCATGGACAGAGGAAGCAGATCCACTCTCTGCTGTCGGACACAGGGCAGCAACTGAGTGAACCAGGTCAGATCAGGAGGAGGGCTGTGGAGTTTTACCATTCTCTGTTCCGCAGTGAATACAAAGACCCCAGGTCTCTGAGGAGGCCAATACTGTGCTAGAGTGCCCTCTGGAGCTTCAGAAACTCCACACAGCCCTCTTCAGCATGCAGGGCCAGAGGTCCCCGGGCATTGACGGGCTCACATTAGAGTTCTACAAGGCCTACTGGGATCTTCTGGCCCAAGACCTGTTAGACGTGTACAACAAAAGTCTGCTCACTGGTTCACTCCCCTTGTCTTGCCGTAGGGCGGTCATCACCTTGCTGCCCAAAAAGGGGAACCTGCAAGACATCAAGAACTGGCGCACTGTGTCCCTGCTCTGCACAGACTACAAGATCCTCTCCAAGGCCCTGGCCACTAGGCTGGGGAAAGCTATGGAGAAGGTAATCCAAAGGAACCAGACCTATTGCGTCCCCAGCAGGTCAATGGTAGATAACATTTACCTAATTCGGGATGTTTTGGATGTCTCTGGTTCATTGGGTTTACAATTTGGCTTGATTTCTTTAGATCAAGAAAAGGCATTTGACCGCGTTGAACACGGCTTCCTCTGGAAAACAATGAGGGGGTTTGGGTTCAGCGAGGGTCTCATTGCCAAGATCCAGGTACTGTACGGTGACATTGGGAGTGTGTTGAGGATCAATGGTAGCCTGTGTGCTCCTTTTAGGGTGTGTAGAGGCGTTCGACAAGGCTGCGCAGTCTCAGGAATGCTCTACGCACTCTTCCTGGAACCCCTCCTTCAGAAAATACGCTCAAGTGTTTATGGTCTGGTTTTACCTGGTTTTAAGAACAATATGGTTTTATCTGCCTACGCTGACAATATTCTTGTTTTTATTAAAAATCAGCAAGATGTCAGTATTTTAACCAAGATCATTGAAAACTTTTCTGTCTTGTCTGCTGCGAGGGTGAACTTTGGAAAGAGCGAAGCCTTGGCCATCAGCGAGTGGTCTGCTGGGCTCCCAGTTCTCCCTCAAGGTCTTGTATGGAAGAAAGACGGTTTTAAATATCTTGGTGTGTTTTTAGGCAGTAAAGATATTGTAAGCAAAAACTGGGAGAATGTCGAGGAACAAATTAAAAACAAGTTTGCAAAATGGAAGTGGTTGCACTCCCAAATGTCCTATAGGGGCAGGGTGCTGGTTTTAAATAATCTTATTGCATCACAGCTGTGGCACAAGTTGTTCGTTTTAGACCCACCATCTGGTTTACTTGTGAGAATACAGTCAGAGATGGTAAACTTTTTCTGGAACGGTCGACATTGGGTGCCACAGTCTGTTTTGTTTTTACCAAGAGAGGAGGGGGGCAGGGCCTTGTCCATCTGGCCAGTAGAATAGCTACATTTCGCTTACAGTTCCTTCAGAAGTTCCTAACAGGATCACCTGTGTGGAGGAACGTGGCCAGCTGCATTTTCAAATGTGTAAATTGTCTGGGGCTGGATGCTGCTCTGTTTTTAACTGATTTTAGTCTTTTAAAGTTAAATGGGTTGCCTCAGTTTTATCGAAGTGTTTTTAAATTTTGTGCTTTTTTTAAACTGCACAGATCAAAAATGCATATTTCTCTGCATTGGCTTTTAGAAGAACCACTAGTGTGTGGAGCAAGACTGGACGTCCACGACAGCACCGTGCCGGGCCTTTCTGAGGTGTTGTCCAGGTCTGGGACGGTGACCCTGCAGCGGCTGGTGCAGGTGGCTGGACCGGATTTTTCCAACGTCCAAGAGGTTGGCTCACTGCTTGGGGTCCGGTCCGCCAGACTGGCACAGTGCTTTCTGGAACGGATGAAGGAGCAGGTGACAGCTGGGGAGAGACAGCTCCTGCGACTACACGTCATAAAAAAGTGCCTGCCCGACCCGACTGACCCGTTCCCGGACGTGTTCCTGGTTCCGGACTTTGAGGAGGACAGTGGTCCCCTGCTGCAAAGCATGGTCCCGGGGATAGACTTATGTAAAACAGACCCAAAAGCACTGTACAAATGTTGTACGAAAATCCTGAACAAGAGAACTCTCCACAGCAGAGCAATCAGTGTGTGGAGTGACAAACTTGGAGGACAAAAACCTCAGTGGAGGACTCTATACAAGCCACCGATAAAAAAAATGGACTGGTGACCTTCAGTGGAGGATACTCATGGGGCTATCGCATCAAACTTGTTTTTATCTGTCATCAGTCCTGGGGTTTTAAATGAGTGTCCTTTTTGCAAATTGTCTGAGAGTGTGTTTCATATTTTTATGGATTGCGTACGACTGACTGTATCTTTTAAATTTTTATCGAGTATTTTTAGCCTTTTTGGCGTGATTTTTACCAATTCCGTTTTTATCAACGGTGTGCATTACAATCGAGCCACTGCTTTCAAATAACGGATTTTAAATTATTTAACTGCCGAAGCAAAGATGGCTATTTATTTAACACGACGAGACAAAATGCAGGCTGGACCTCAACTCGATGCGGTGGCTCTGTGGAAGTGTAACATCAAAGCCAGGTTGAGGTTGGAGTTTTGCTTCCACAGAGCCACCGGGAATTTTAAGGGTTTTTTACAACTGTGGGGTTTTAAGAGTGTTTTGTGCACCATCTCTGAACAAGAAGAACTAAAATATAACAAGCTGCTAATGTAAACATTTACTATTTCTTTTTTGTTTTTGACCTGAATTTGTGAACGTTTACTGTTAAATTATTGTGCAATAAATTTTTAAACAAAACATAACATTGAATCATGGGGAGATCCCTGGTTAGTCGCTGCGTTTATCAGATAAATTATTGGAAGCGAGGGAATAAACGCTGACAGGCGACAAGGCCACAGGTGGAAATAGCTCATTGATTAACTGCAGGAGCAGCGACAGAAATGCTTACCAAGGGAAGTTGTTGTCAGCTGTTCTATCCGCTGAACTTTCTGACCTTTCATTCATATCATCTGTGGTCAGTTTTCTATATTCTTCCAAAAGTTAAAATGATTGAACACCAATAAACCTCAAACTGTCAGATTTCCGCTTTACAAAGACCCGCCCTACTCTCCTTCTGATTGGCTAATGTCGTGGCTCTGCCAGATTTCATTGGTTGAGCGCAGCTTCTGTTTAAAATCTTGAATAAAAAATCTACACTGAACATTTTGCGCTCATTTTCCAAATGACGAAAATCCCTCACAGCGACGGAGAACTTTGACCCCTGATAATATTACTTATTCAGATCAGAGGGGGAAGGAATGTACCCCCCCCCCCCAGGGATAAAACATGAATGACCAGAGGGGGGGACATCACAAACCGAGGGGGGGAAAATCCCCCCCATCCCCCCCAGCAAATCGCACCCAGATTATTATTATTTGTAGCGCAGAGCGGGACAGAAAGAGGCTGAATAAGCTAGTGAGGAAGGCCACTTCTGTACTGGGCGGCACTCTGGACTCAGTGGAGGAAGTGGCTGAGAGGAGGGTGTTGTCCAAGCTCACATCCATCATGGACAACACCTTCCACCCCCTGCACCAGACTGTAGAGGAGCTGAGCAGCTCCTTTAGTGCCAGATTTAGACATCCTGTCTGTAAAAGGGAGAGCTACCGCAGATCATTCATTCCTGCTGCTACCAGATTATACAATACTGCTCTATAACTGTAACCATAACTGTAATAAGTAATGTGTAATACCTAATGTGCAATAATCCATTTAATACACTGTGCTATAACCCGTGCAATAATCCTGAAAGAAGCGACTTCTGCTGCTATCACCACGTGAATATATGTCAATACATATGTATATACATATATGCATATCACAGTGAATGTATATATGACATCATCTGCCTACTTTGATTTCACCTGTATTTTTATTCTTATCTATTTGTTTTTTATTTTTTCTAATATTATTTTTGATCCACTGTATATATGAAGATACACTGCATATAACTGATGCACCTTTTCCTACTTTTGGCACCTTCTTCTGACTATTGACTATTGAGCCGATGTGACAAGTAAATTTCTCCAATGAGAGATCAATGAAGCCTATGTTATCTTATCTTATCTTGTGTTTTTACTGCTTGTGCAATCCCATGCCTAAAATATATGATTACTTAAACTATGGGAAATGTAATGTTTCAATATCAAATGCTTTCACAAATCCCTCTTGAAGAAACTCAACCTGTAGTTTAAGTTTTCCCTTGTTAAATGCTTATCAAAATGACAGTCTTATTGAAAATGCAGCATGCAAGAAATGAGTACTTGAAGTAGGTTAAGTTTCAATTGGAAATAAAATTATAAACAGGAGGGATATGTTAGAAATATGTGAATGTAATCATTTTCTTTTTATTAAGTTACAGGCATTTAGTCTGTTTAAAGAGCTGGCTTGCAGGATTGTTATATTGTTTTAACCCCACACAGGAAGAACAAATGCTTCTATCCAGCTGTGTATGTTAATCCTACACCTATTTGTGTGCCAAACCCCATGTTGTAAACCCCCCTGTCCCTTCTTTGAAATTGATAATAAAGGCAGAGAGAAAGAGGTGGCTCGGGGCAGATAATCCCAGACAGTGGTTTCCTCTGCCCTCTTCTATAGAAAAATCTAAACATGTGTTTGTGTGGTTTTCTTTGTAGGATAATAAGGGGTTATTTATCATAACCCTATCAGCCAAAATGGGACATTTTGTCTCCTTGCGATAGACTGGCGATCTGTCCAGGGTGTATCTCGACTCTCGCCCATTAACAGCTGGAGATAGGCACCAGCACCCCTTGCGACCCCACAAGGGATAGACGTGTTAGAAAATGGATGGATGGATGGACGGACGGACGGACGGACGGACGGATGAGAAACTTTGTGCAGATAAATTCTAGTTGGAGACAACTTTGGTCCTGAACTTGATATGGATGTACAGACTGATCCTATAATCCTTTAGATTTTATCAGTAAAGAAGTTGGCAAATTCATTGCAGGCCTTGGTGGAATGGAGTTCAGAAGCCTCAGACACAGGGGAATTTGTAATCTGTCAAATGTGGCAAATAAGGAGCGAGTATTATTAATGTTTTTGTTGATAACCTCAAAGAAGAAACCTTGCATTTTTCAGTTTTAAGTAACGTATATCTATAAAGTCTCTCTTTATAAATGTCATAGTTAACTTGGAGTCTCGTCTTTTTTCACCTGCAATTGGCTTTTTGACACTCCCTTTTTTTCACTTCTAACTGCTGGAGCACTTCTCCATGGAGAGTTTATATTCCTGGAAACAACCTTCACTTTAATTGGAGCAATACAGTCAATGATATCTGAGACTTTAGAACATTAGACTTAGACTTTCTTTATTGTCATTTTGTATACACAGAGTGCATACATAACGAAATTTCATTTTCACACAGCTCAGAAAGATTGCAGTAACTCTACAGGATACCTGACAGTGAATTACAGTACAGGATAAAGTGCAGTGATAAATCGCAGTCACTTACAGGATATGTTTCAATTGACCTCCGGATAAAGTGCAGCAGTGAACAGTAGGCAGTTGAAATGTAAACAATGTAAAACAAATGTAAACAAATATGCAGTAAGGTGCAGCAGTGATTTAAAAGTAGACAGTTGCATTGTAAACAGTTTTGCAGTACGTTTCTGGGTAAGGTGCAGCAGCAATTTTGCAGGATACGATACAAATGTGCAAATGTGCAAATCAGGGAGTCGAGTGTGGTACACAGTCCGTTTTTATACTTCAGCAGTTCAGCAGTTCAACAGTCTGATGGCAGCAGGGAAAAAGCTTTTGCAGAACCTATAGTGGACCTGCAGCGGATGCTGCGGAACCTCTTTCCAGAGGGCAGCAGGGAGAATAGTCTATGGTGGGGGTGTGAGGGGTCCCTGATGATGTTACGGGCTCGAGACACACAGCGCTGCGATGAAATGTCTTTAATGGAGGGAAGAGGAGCCCCGATGATCCCTTCTGCTGTCCTCACCACTCTCCTCACGTTCTTCCAGTCGTGAGGAGAGTGGATCTACTGAGTTGCAGCACAAGGTTGAAGTAGAAGAGTAAGCTTGGGTAAAAGTTTCGTGGCATTGTCCTTAAACGTGCGTTTTCTTATGATGTCCCTTTGGTTAAATGAGTCATTGGAAATTATGCTTTCAAAGGTAACAGAAAGGTGATCAGATTGTGCAACATCAGTTACAATGACCTTGGAAATGTTTAGACCCTTAGTGATGATTGTTATGCCAGAAACCTGTTTGATTATGAATGTTATTATTAATTATAATTTGCTATTATAATTCAATAATAGATCATTCAAACTCAAATGGTAGCTATAACAAATATAATTCAAATGGTTGTGATCCAAGGGCTATAAGCCTGTAATGATTAACACTAACAATGCATTTATTGATTAGCTGTTATGAACTTATTTATGCTGTAAAAGTGTGATCTGACCAGTTGTTGATCGATTAGACTTATCCAGCAAACGTTGATGACTGCAATTGGAGTTTTAACCCTTACTTCTTTATCACAAACCAATGAAAATGTCTCAGTTAATTAAGTTGTTAAATCAAAAAGAGGTACTTTGCTCTTAGAGACCATTCAACTTCTGGACCAAAATAATCACAAACGCTTACTATTTCACACGCTACTATTAATTAAATTAATAATCCTTGTTACAGCAATTATTCTATTTAATAAAAACACTAGGAAAGACTACTTGCTACTCAAGGAACATGCAAAAGAAAATAAATGAAAATAAAACAAGTCAAAATGGATTAAATGAGAGGTAGCAATTCCTAATTCAATTCACATCACATTGTTTAACATCACATTCCAGAAGTCGGCACTTTGACACAGCAGCATTGAAAGACAAAATAGCTTTGAGAAAACAGACCTGAAGCTAGATGAGGGACGCTTCTATACTCCACAACACGCAAAGCTAACCGTCTAGAGCTACCTTTCACCTTTCCAAGATGGCGACTATGACAACATATGACCTATGACCTCGCGTGAGGAGGAGGTCCTAATGATGTATCTAGTGCACAGTGTAGAACGGGCTTAGATTAGGAGGCGGTCTCACTCCTAAACAAAGGACTTCAAGGAAAATGCGGGAAACTGAAAATGTAGACAAAGGAATAAAAGATGAAGAAAGGAAGAGAAGAGAAAATCAGCTCTCGGCGGAGCCAGTTTATCATCAACCTAAAAACAACACAGCCAAAATCACTTATGAAATGCATGCACACACGAGAAATATCCAGCACAGTTAAAACAAACTCTGTCTCGGATTAATTAAGCATAAAACTAATTCCTAATAGGTTCTGCCCAGGCATAAAATATATCACCTTATGGGAGAAATAAAAGTAAAATCCTTTCTTTACTCTGACGTTGCCTCAGTGGGGATGTCCCAGCTCTGGATCTGTGGGCGTCCTGCTGCTGCAGCTGCGGCGACGTGTTGGTGGGATTAAGGAGAAGCCCTCCTTAATCCCACCAACACGTCTTCCATTGAGGAAGCAGAGCCTGAGGACTCTGGGTCGGGTTCTCCCATCTCTGGGGCTGAGGTTGCCGAGGTTGTTAAAAAGCTCCTCGGTGGCAAGGCCCCGGGGGTGGATGAGATTCGCCCTGAGTACCGTAAGGCTCTGGATGTTGTGGGGCTGTGTTGGTTAACGCGGCTCTGCAACATTGCGTGGACATCGGGGGCAGTTCCTCTGGATTGGCAGACTGGGGTGGTGGTCCCCCTATTTAAAAAGGGGGACTGGAGGGTGTGTTCCAACTACAGAGGAATCACACTCTTAAGCCTCCCTGGTAAGGTCTATTCAGGGGTTCTGGAAAGGAGGGTCCGTCGGATAGTCGAATCTCGGATTCAGGAAGAGCAGTGTGGTTTTCGTCCTGGCCGTGGAACACTGGACCAGCTCTATACCCTCAGCAGGATTCTTGAGGGGGCATGGGAGTTTGCCCAACCAGTCTACATGTGTTTTGTGGATCTGGAGAAGGCATTCGACCGTGTCCCCCGGGGGATCCTGTGGGGGGTACTCCGGGAGTATGGAGTACCGGACCCTTTAATAAGGGCTGTCAGGTCTCTGTATGACCGGTGTCAGAGTCTGGTCCGCATTGCCGGCAGTAAGTCGGACTCGTTTCCGGTGAGAGTTGGACTCCGCCAAGGTTGCCCTTTGTCACCGATTCTGTTCATAACCTTTATGGACAGAATTTCTAGGCGCAGCCAAGGTGTTGAGGGGATCCGTTTTGGTGGCCTTAGGATTGCGTCTCTGCTATTCGCGGATGACGTGGTCCTATTGGCTTCATCAGGGTGTGATCTACAGCTCTCACTGGAGCGGTTCGCAGCCGAGTGCGAAGCAGCCAGGATGAAAATCAGTGCCTCCAAATCCGAGACCATGGTCTTGAACGGGAAAAGGGTAGAGTGCCTTCTCCGGGTTGGGGAGGATGTCCTGCCCCTAGTGGAGGAGTTCAAGTATCTTGGGGTCTTGTTCACGAATGAGGGGAGGATGGAGCGGGAGATCGACAGGCGGATTGGTGCAGCGTCTGCTGTGAAGCGGGCGCTGTACCGATCCGTTGTGGTGAAGAGAGAGCTGAGCCAAAAGGCGAAGCTCTCGATTTACCGGTCGATCTACGTTCCTACCCTCATCTATGGTCACGAGCTTTGGGTCGTGACCGAAAGAACGAGATCCCGGATACAAGCGGCTGAAATGAGTTTTCTCCGTAGTGTGTCTGGGCTCTCCCTTAGAGATAGGGTGAGGAGCTCAGTCATCCGGGGAGGACTCAGAGTAGAGCCGCTGCTCCTCCACGTCGAGAGGAGCCAGTTGAGGTGGCTCGGGCATCTGGTCAGGATGCCTCCTGTGCGCCTCCCTGGTGAGGTGTTCCGGGCACGTCCCACCAGGAGGAGGCCCAGGGGAAGACCCAGGACATGCTGGAGGGACTATGTCTCCCGGCTATGTCTGGGAACGCCTTGGGATTCCCCCGGAGGAGCTGGCCCAAGTGGCTGGGGAGAGGGACGTCTGGGCCTCCCTACTGAAGCTGCTACCCCCGCGACCCGACCCCGGATAAGCGGAAGAAGACGGACGGACGGACGGAATTGGTCCAAGGACTGAACCCTGTGGTACTCCACAGGTGACCCTAGAGTTTGAGGAAGATTTATTATTAACATGAACAAATTGGAATCTGTCTGACAGATAAGATTTAAACCAGCCTAATGCTTTCCCCTTAATCCCTACAGTATGTTCAAGTCTTTGTAGGAGAATATTGTGATCAACTGTATCAAACGCAGCACTGAGATCTAACAGGACAAGTATAGACACAAGTCCATTATCTGAGGCCATGAGAATATCATTAGTGACCTTCACCAGAGCTGTTTCAGTGCTATGATGAGCTCTGAAGCCTGACTGAAACTCCTCACGTAGGTCATTACTTTGTAAATGTTCACAAAGTTGATTAGCAACTACTTTCTCAAGAATTTTAGATAAGAAAAGAAGATTAGATATAGGTCTGTAATTTACTAACTCATCTTGATCAAGAGAAGGTTTCTTAAGTAAAGGTTTAATAACAGCTACTTTCAAAACCTGTGGTACATATCCATTTACTAAGGATAGATTAATCATGTCTAAAATAGTGCCACTGATCAAAGGGAATATGTCCTTAAACATGTCCTATGTCCTTGGGATTGGGTCTAACATACAGGTAGAAGGTTAAGATGAAGCTAAAATTTTAGATAGCTCAGAAAGCTGTACTGCTTCTAAACAGTTCAAACACTGCGCAGATTCTAAAGATTCCTCCAATGCTGCCTCACTTACTGAGGACGAGGTAAGTGAAAGGGGAAATGTATCGATAGTAGAAACAATGATCAGCAACGCTGCTATTGGCTGTTCAGCATGGCCAAAGAACGCGCACAGTTTTTCTCCCAAGCAGAACAAGAGCTTTTAATGGAAGGTTATGCCGAATTTGAGTCATTAATTCAAACGAAAGGGAACACCTCAAAGTCTGCTAAAGCCAGGAGAGAGGGCTGGCAAAACGTAGCAGACAAATTAAATGTGTAGGAGCTGTCCATGTTAGATGTTTCTATCACTTTCTACAGTATGTATTTTTGCATTTTAATAATTTCATATTTACTTTGTTCTTCTATGTCAGAGCCTCCACAGGAGCCACTAGAACATGGGGAAAAAAGTAAAGTACAAGAATATTCTACAAAATGGTTAGCCTTTAATTATTATACTGTATTTTAAAAAGCAATTTCTTCCTCTTTTTTAAAAGCGACAGTTAAATTATGTTTTTGTCTGTTTATAACAGCCACCAAGAAAAAGACTGAAAAAACAGGTTCTTTTGTTGCATGAGGCATGTTTCACCTTTTCTTTTTCTTTCACAAAATGACACAGGGTGCCATCCGTTCCCTATATAAATGGCATCTTCAACAAAAAAAATAGTATTTTGACCTGAAAAAAACACAAATTAAGAGGAGAAATTGAACTCTACAACTTGAAAAAGAGAAAAATTGCACTAGAGATCGAGTTGGTTCAAAAGGACGTTCAGAGTAAGTTCTAATACCCCATTTGACAGTAGTATTGCTGACTTTACATAACTATCTCATATTGCTGACAAAAGAAGACTTGCTGCCTTTTCTTTATAAAGAATTGTTTAAATAAAACGACAGGAACCAAGCATTATTTGTTTCGTCTTTATTAAACATTAAAAAATGGTGTTCCACAATTCTGTCCAGTCCTCTGCCACTAGGTGGTCCAAATCCACTGGATGGACAGACTTCCCTATCTCCTCCGCTTATAAAGCTGCAATCTAATCCTGTTTACATGAAATAAGCCTGCTCGCAAGCAGGCTTAAATTTTAGCACATGTTACTATGACATTAAATCAAGGATGAGTTTCGAAGAAACAAACGATCCAAGATCATGCCAAATCGTCAACAATCAAATCCAGCTAACTGAGTTAGCGACGTATGAAGAACGGACCCCAGGTCTTTTGACAACATTGAAATTGATGCATCCAGCCTTAATGTCCAACGAGGTTGAAGAGAAATTATCCATTGATGGCGAACCTTCCCAGTCGGATCGTGAGCTCTACCACATCATTCGACAAATTCTGTGATAGGATTGTGTCAGTTCGCTGACAGACATTAAAAGAACCTACTTTGGATACAATCCCTGACTTGACTTATCCCTCTAACTAACTGACTAACGGACTTGAACAATTATTGAAGTTTGGAAGCAACAAATTCCAGAAGAACATTCTCCAGAAGGACATTTTATTTTCTTAGTTTTATTTTGGGCCCATAGGTATTGTTATTTTTGTGTTGTACACCTTTCAATATCTGTTACTAAAGGTACATTTAACTACAAATACCTATGTCCATCACTTATTGCTATCTTCTCAATTCCTATGAACCTAGAGTGTTAGACGTGTACATATCTTGAAGTGGGTTACACTTAGTAGTTTAGTTAAGTTTCACTAGCCTAGTAGAGAGGATTTGTTAATCGAAATATAGTGTTAATTCAGATAAACAGCAGTATATGTTCTCTGGATGTTCATTTTATTTCTGTTATTAAATTCTTGAACTTGATGTGGAGTTGTCACTCCTTTATTCTATGTGTGTGAAGAGTTTGCTGTTAAAAGATTGCTAGTGCTCGTGTCATCCCCTTCAACTATTGTCCTGATATCAGCTTTAGAGCTGATATCCTCCAGATAACACTTGACAGACAGTTATTTAATAAACATTAAATAACTTTTAAACAGTGTATAATTGCACAATACAAAACAGTTAAAATTTCCCAGAAACACCTTTTTACACTTCAGTGAATCACAAAACAATGTTGTCGCTCCTCTACCTTCCCTTTGCTGTCTGTTCTCACAAAGAAAATTGTAGTTTGGAGGAGTCGACTCTATCAGAATAGGTGCCTCATTAAATGTGTGTACCCATGTTTCTGTTAAAAAAGTAACATCAAGATTATTGTCAGCAATGAAGTCATTGATTAAAAGTGATTTTCCTGACAGAGATCTAATGTTTAATAAAGCCAGTTTATATGACTTAGTGGTTGATAATGTATGTGTGGCAGGTTGTATCTGACAATTTATGACTTAAGTATGATGGTTAATTCCTGCTTGTTATCCTTTTGGTTTTCTTATTTCTGCCAAGTATCATCACAGATATACCCAAGCTGTTGCTGGAAACTACTATGTCTGATAAGGTTACTGCTAGGTTCCCGGTGTATATCACAGAGAGATGATCTGAAAGTCCTGAGCACATGCGTCTTCCTTGATATGTAGAGGAGGAGGATTGGGGGCTTTGCAGTCTTTGAAAGATGCTGGTTTAGTCAAACAAATGTAATCCTCTTTGAAAACTTCTGATGTTCTTATCCAGACAGCGTCGCCCAAGGCTTCAGCTTGTACTATGGAAGGTTGTCGGATACATTAGACACCAGGCCATAGTTCAAATAGTTATAAATCAACACCTCTGTGCTCTTTCTGTTACAAAAGTGTTTAAACCCAATTACAGATCCATTGCACAATTTAGGGTTCTTGGCCCTGGGGCTTGCTTTATCTCTGGTAGCTTAGAGCAAATATTGTTGACATACCTTTGATTGTTGTCATGATCCTCCTGGGTGTCATGTTGGAGTGGAGCAAAACTGTTCAGTAACTGAAATCCAACATTTCCACCAGGTTTACTCCTATAATTTGTTGTAAGAACAGCCCGTTCAATTTTTCTTGGGACACTTCTCTGTAATGTGCTATCATACTCTGTTTTAAGTTATTTAATGTTTTTTTAACAGCAAACTCTGCACATATACAAAATAAAGGAGAGACAAATTCTCCTCAAGTTCAAGAATTTATTAAAGGCATACTATGCAACATTTTTCAGTTAATAATGTGTTCCATACCGTTTTGGATGATTAAATGAGTCATTTCAGGTCGAACAAAGGTTTTCTCGGCCGCGCTGGTGGTCTGTGGGGGAAATACCGCACTTGCAATTGCAAGAGCCCTTGGCCCGCACACACAGGCTCAGAAGTCTGGTGCAAGACCGCGAGAGTCGGTCTTGCTTTACGGCAAGAACTCCATGTGTTTTTGCCCTGCCATTCACTATATGCACGCGCGAAAGCAACAACAAAGAACCGCGTGTTAACCTCAAATAAACATGCAAGCATATCAAGTTTTATTATTCTTCTTCTTATTATTATTATTATTATTTTTATTTTTTTAATTTTTTTTTTGTTGGCGAGACGCTACCGCGGCGGCCGCGGCTTGGCGAGGCGGCGGCGGTAGCGTCTCGCCAACATAAAAAAAATATATATAATAATAATAAAACTGGTGAGGCGGCCACCTCGCCAAGATAGCGCTGCGGGAAACCTTGATGTTCATACTTTCACTGTGTTAGTCATTGTTTGTACTGCCGTTTTTTCCACTTTTCGTTGCGTTCGCCTGTCTGCTAAGCTCAAAACAACCGCGCCTGGCTTGACGGAGAAACCACAACAGCTGAGCATCTTTATGACAGTGCACTTTTACTTTCGCCCTCTGGGGGGAGCCTCGCTGGAAAATCAACCCCGGTTGCATAGTATACTTTTAACAGAAATAAAATGAACATCCAGAGAACATCACTATAGAAGCTAAGGAACTATGTACACACAAAAGAAACAAAAAGACAAAACAAAAGTGGTTGATCATAATCAGAATAATTCAGTGAATCTTAGTTAACTGCAGATCTAAGTCAAAGAACCAAAGCTCATTGTAAAGAATGTGGAATGAGGTTAAATTAGCTTAACTAATTTAGAAAAACATTTAGTATGTGTTTAACCCATTCACAATGCAAATCCTGAGTTAAAGAAAACATTATTTAATAACAACTGAATGATTTGTTCAGTAAGAATCTGTAACTTTAGAATGCTTGATTTTATTAATGCGATCATTCCTCTGGGAAGCTAGGGGTCGCTGTAGCGATCAGTCGCTGGGTTAATCCTAAAGTTATACAAAACACCATCAAATCGACATTAATATTCTATATTAATGCGGTAATAAAGCTCGTAGCAGTATCGAACAATGGTGGAGCGAAACGAAAACAAGCATGTTTAAAATTAACCGTACTTGCATTGTTATACGGAAGCTAATAGTATTATGCTAGCGGACATTCAGCTCTAATTTTAAAAAGGTTTGAGTTCCATTTAGTTGTAATGAGCGGACCGGAAAACATAAACATCATTATCCCAGCAATGTATAAAACTCTTATGGAGATAAAGTTTGTTATAACCTTAAAAACACACTTGATCCACATCAGCAAGGCTTGGTACACATTTTTCAGTGAGACTGGGTTGCTCCAGCAACATCATCAGTCACCATGCAAAATGATTACTCATGGGAAAATATAATTTTTATTGTTTCAGATAACACCTGTTTGAGTCCCCCCCCCCCCCACTGCTAACATATCTGTTTTCCTTAGAAAACAGATATGTTTTCACAATGTTTCCAGAGGGTGATTTAATCTTGATAATAGTGCTATTCTTTCTCTGCATAATCTGAAAACAGATTAGTTAGAAAAAAGCTCAAAGTTATGTCCTTGCACAACTGAAGAAAAAAAGTTGAAAACTACGGGTATAATTCATGATTACTATCAAAATGCATATCACAGCATGCACTTTCATACATTGTTTAGGCACAGGCATCCTCATAATGTATGTGAGTGAAGGAACATTTTGTCTGTGCTATCACTATGGCAACAAGTCAATGGTTGGGGAGGGGGTTAATTATAAAACAACAGTGAGAGGTGGAGGACAGAGGAAAACAGAGGCAGGCAGCAATAAATAAGACTAAAGCAACTCTTTAAAACAGGCTGTCTCAGCTTTATTAATTCTTACTTACATGTTTTACTCGTCCATCTGTTTGCACTGTAGTCTGTTTTCTTTACAGTCTAATGTGACAGAGAGACAAACGTAGACAGCAGCTCCAATGAAGAGAGAAGGAAATGTAAAGACAAATAAAATAAATAAATAAACAGACAGCATGCAGGTGAGATGAAGGAGCTTTTTTCAGGTTTGGGAAAATTGTTTTTAGTTTTTTGTTAAGAATACAGCCTTTCAAAGCCTACAGTAAATATTCAAAAGTTTAATGAAGACTTCCGATTAGGGTGCTTGAAACACTGAGGTAGAAAGAAGAAAAAAATCTTGTTTATAAATCGCATTTTGACAACCGGAACTAGACACGCACCCATCAGAGACTTTCTGGCCTATATCCACTCCCTGATTTAAACAGCTCTGACATACCACCATCCAATTTTAGCTAACACTGATTTCTCTTTCAGAACTATTGATGACAATTAAACACTTTTTGTAACATCGGCATGAATTGAAATGCTTTTGAAATTTATCAAAAGCAGCTCACATATATGGAGCTGTCTTTCTCTGCATTATATATGCTTACAAATACCTCCAGGACCAGGATAGGATTTTTAAATAAACATCATCCAGCTGAAAATAGATTTTTAATATAGCTTGTAATCCTTTACAAGAAAGTTTGTAGCTCATTAACAAGAAAATGTTATTTGCACCATCCAGTGGTGTATGAACAATCTGTCTATTCTGGAGAAGTCTGTACTCCTCGAGAACCTTTTGTGCAAAGAGAGATTCTTCATAAAACCATGAACATCCTCTTCATCCGACTGTTATATAACAAGATTGTGTCCAATCAGAGGCTTCTTCAGACCTGCTGTGAAACAGCAAACTACAGCAGATCCTTCCTACGAACAGGAATTAGAATATACAACAAATATTTAAAGAAACCTGCAGAATTTGAATTACAACAACATCTAATTCCCTATTTGGAATTGAGTACCTATAAAAGGCAATCTGCTTTATTAGCTTGTTGACCTTTATAAAGTCACCTGGTCTGATGTTGCTACCCCAACAGATGACGGCAGAAGAGATCACATGCTTCACAACAGACTTGTAGAAAAAACTGTAGCCTCTTGCTCCAAATACTGAATAACATAATCTTCCTCAAGGAGTATAGTCTGTTCTGTTCCTTTTTGTAGATGGCATTACAGGTGCATTTCCAGTCTTGTGGCCACTGAGGTATTTATTCACCTCCACAATCTCTACATCTTATCCAATGATGGAAATAGAGTTTTACCTATTTCTGTTTTCTTAAATCTAAAATCATCTGATTTGTTTTATTCATTCTAAAGAGATAATTGTATACACATCATGCTATAAAGTGTTCCACCCACTCACTGTACTGAACTTATTGTCTGTCTTTGATGCACCCCATGACTGCTGAGTTATCTCAATATTTCTGCAAATGACAGGTGTCTGTCGCGTACTTAAAGTCCGAGGAGTAAAGAGTAAAAAGGAATGGTAAGAGTAAAGTCCCCTGTGGTGTTCTTGTGTTGTTGTCTACCTGGTTAAACACATGACCTTTCAGTCTCACAACCTTTGGTCTGTTTGTCAGGTAGTATTTGATCCAAGTGAGTGCTTTGTCAGAAACACCTTAAGTTGAAGCCTCAACAAATCAGGCTGAATTGGGTGCACTGGACAGATCTGAATGTAATCATCACAGTGATGATTACATTGTCCAGATAAAAGTTGGTTTGTCAAAGCAGGTGTATGATAGCATTTATGCTCAGTGTCCAGGGCATACCAGAACAAAGCAGCAGGTCTTCCATAACAATGGAATCAAATTTCATTCAATTCAATTCAGAATCAGAAACAAGTTTATTACCAAGTAGGTTTATTGCCAAGGAATTTCACTTGGTGTTGATGGTGCAGACAATATATATATATATATATATATTTATACATACATTTATACATTCATTTATAAATATATATACACAGTAGACCGTGCGTTAATGTAACGCAGAAGGTCTGGTGATGCTATGTTAGTGTAGCTTGTAGGTCCTGAATGGGGAGGGAGAGAGGCAGTGTCAAGGGGGGCTCACTGCCTTGTTGATAAGGCTGGTAGCGGATGTGAAAAAACTGTTCTTGTGGCGTGAGGTTTTGGTCCTGATGGACCACAGCCTCCTGTCAGAAGGAAGTGACTGAAATAGTTTATGACTTGGGTGCGAGGGATCAGCCAAAATCTTCCCTGCACGCCTAAGAGTCCTGGAGGCGTACAGGTCCTGGAGAGATGGAAGATTGCAGCCAATCACCTTCTCTGCAGACCGAATGACACGCTGCAGTCTGCCCTTGTCCTTGACAGTGGCACCAGCGTACCAGATGGTGATGGAAGAGGTGAGGATAGACTCAATGATGGAGGAGTAGAACTGCACTATCATTGTCCTTGGCAGGTTGAATTTTTTCAGCTGCAGCGGGAAGTACATCCTCTGCTGGGCTTTCTTGGTGAGGGAGTTGATGTTCAGCTCCCACTTTAGGTCCTGGGAAATGATTGTTCCCAGGAAGCGGAAAGACTCCACAGTGTCAATTGTGGAGTCACAGAGGGTGATGAAAGCTGGGGCTGAGTTCTTCCTGAAGTCCACAACCAACTCCACTGTTTTTAGAGCGTTGAGCTCCAGGTTGTTCTCCCTGCACCAGGTTGCCAAATGCTCAGCCTCCCACCTGTAGGCAGACTCGTCACCATCAGAGATAAGTCCAATGAGAGTGGTGTCATCTGCAAACTTCAGAAGCTTGACAGACTAATGACTGAAGGTGCAGCTGTTGGTGTACAGGGAGAAGAGCAGAGGAGAAAGGACACAGCCCTGGGGGGGACCAGTGCTGATGAGCTGTGAGTTGGAGACATGTTTTCCCAGGTTTACATGCTGCTTCCTGTCAGACAGGAAGTCTGTAATCCACCTTTTGATGGAATCAGGCACACTCAGCTGGGAGAGCTTCCCCTGAAGCAGAGCTGGGATGATTGTGTTGAAGGCAGAGCTGAAATCCACAAACAGGTTTCTGGCATAGGTTCCCGCGGAATCCAGGTGCTGGAGGATGTAGTGAAGGGCCAAGTTGACAGCGTCGTCTGCAGACCAATTGGCTCTGTAGGCAAACTGTAAGGGAGGGGGTCAGTGATCTCTTTCAGGTGTGAAAGCACAAGGCGCTCAAAGGACTTCATAACCACAGAGGTCATGTCGACAGGTCTAAAGTCATTAAGTCCTGTAGACCTTGGCTTCTTGGGAACAGGGATAATAGTGGAGGATTTGAAGCAGGCTGGCACGTGACATGTACCCAGTGAGGTGGTTACATGTCTCTCTCGTGTGTGGAAAGAGTTGTGGAAAGAGTGTGTGGAAAGAGTTGTCACTGAGGTGGGTGGAGGGGAGGAGGGGTGGGCCTTTAAGGTGGGTATTGTAAGAGATGCCCAGGCCCCTGCTGAGGTGGTAGAGGTGGAGGTGATCTGTTGGGAGGTGTCGTGGGGGGGGGGGGGGGGTTGCAAGACTGTCCCATTGTCTGTCAAAACAACAGTAGAAGTCATTCAGGTCATTGGCCAGGCGTTCGTCGTTCATGGAGTGGGGGGCTTTAGGCTTCAGAATCAGAATCTGAAGAATCAGAAGTTTATTGCCAAGTAGGTTTGCACCTACAAGGAATTTGAATTGGTGTTGATGGTGCAGACAAAACAAAATAGAATATATATATATATATATATATATATATATATATATATATATATATATATATATATATATATATATAGATAGATAGATAGATAGATAGATAGATAGATAGATAGATAGATAGATAGATAGATAGATAGATATACAGAAGCTTGTAATTTGTGATCCATCTAAGCCCTTTCCAGACAAACGTTGAGTCATTTGCTGAAAACTGGTTTTGCAGCTTCTCCGAATACAGTCATTTGGCCTCTTTCACCACCTTACTAAACTTGTATTTTGGGTCTTTGAATCTGCATTTGTCCCTACTCCTGAAGACCTCTTCTTTATCCAACATTAACCTTCTGAGTTTGGCTGTGAACCAGGGTTTGTCGTTGTTGTAACTCATCCTGGTTTGTGATGGAACAGAGCAGTCCTCACAGAAGCTGATGTATGATGTCATCCAGACTGTTGGTAGCAGCCCTGACACATCCCAGTCAGTAGAATCCAAACACGCCTGAAGATCCTCCACAGCCCAACTGGTTTACTTCTTTGATGTCCTCACCACAGGTTTGCAGAGCTTTAGTTACTGCCAGTGAGCAGGAATCAGGTGAACCACGACGTGGTCGGATTGGCCCATTGCAGCATGGGGGACGGCGTGATAAGCATTCCTGACTGTGGTGTAACGGTGATCCAGAATGTTCTCCGGTCTGGTCGGGCATTTAATAAACTGTCGATATTTAGGAATTTCAATAGTGAGGTTTCCTTTGTTAAAGTCACCAAGGGCAATAACTAAGGAGTCCGGATTGCTCCGCTCCACACTCAGTATCTGGTCTATGAGCGTGCGCTGTGCGACCTCTACGTTTGAATATGGCGCGATGTAAACACTGACCATTCAATTAAAAACTAAGAGTAAGGGCCTGGTGGACGAGGATACAAAACAACAAACAGAATTGTTGTTGTTTTTTGTTTTGCAGTTGGGATGAGGGAAACAGAGGGTTAAATGTTTAAAAAATTGTAGTTATTAATTGGCCTGGGACTAATTAATAAATCAGACAGAAAGATGGTTGTTACCCCTTGTCATCTTCTCGTAGTTCTCCAAGTTACCAAGTTTGTGGCTTACCATGCAAGTCACGAACATGATCTCAATACCGGACCTATACCACACTTGGTGGTGGTATTGCTTGACATTGAGGATGCCTGGTTGGGGGGATGGGTGTGATGGAGCTCCACTGTCTACCGGCGGTGAGGCAACTTTTTCCACTTTCTCTCCTCTCACTTTATATTATACTTCTACTGAGGCTCCTCATGCACCCAACACTTTTGAGCCAGAGTGGGGCGGGGGTCTTCTCACACCCCTCAACATGAGGAAAGAAACTCAGAGAGAGTTAAAAGTTCAAGTCCATTTCCTCATTCACAAAATTATAGCTAGTTCCCACCTAACGTCACTCATCTGCAATTGCAACTGCAACTGCGTAAAGTACCCACTAGTTACGGTTGACGGTAGCTGCACAATACAAACCTCCGTGGCAGTGCAGAGTAAGCATGTCAGAAGTGTGGAAATATTTTACTCTCAAGAGTGAAGACTGTTCTAAAGTTACTTGCAATGTCTGCAACATGGCAATTTCAAGAGGAGGTAGGAGCAGAGCTACATTGAACACAACAGACTTTATTCGTCATCTGAGGACAAAACATGACAATGACAATGTGTATGAAGCGTTTTGTAAAGCTGCAGATGAAAAGGTTGCTAAAGCAAAGCAACACACGATGGACATTATGAGGAGAGACAAAACTCGAACGAAAACAGGAGGGCAAAGAAGATCACAGAAAGGTTGGTCGAATTTATTGCTCTTGACAACCAGCCCATCTCAGTAGTCGAGAATGTGGGGCTTAGACGTGTTCTGGAAGTTTTGGACCCGCGCTACACTCATCGAGACACTACACTGCCGACACAGCCATACCACAGCTGTACAGCAAAGTAAAACAATCGATACAAAGTCACTTGAATCGGAACGTTGTTGTTAGTTTCACTACGGATATTTGGAGCGCAGGCGTTTGCCCGATGTCCCTACTGAGCCTCACGGCACACTGGGTTGATTCAGAAACTTATGATTTAAAGCAGGGGTCTTCAACAGGGGGTTATATCCCCCCCCCTACAATTTTTTTCCACTAATTGAAATGTTTTTAAATACACATTAACATGAACTCAACACACTGTAGTAAACAGATAAATGGAGGCAGAAGATGTCTTTCAGTCATCAATGCACACATTCAGCGACACACAGGAGCTCTTTCAAGCTGGGCACCGTTTCATTCACAACACCTGTCCCATCAATGTCAGTTATGTTAATAGTTCAGTATTGTATGCAATATAACAGGTATGTTTATGCATGCCAGTGGCAGTAACAAGCATCACTTATTTTCCTTTTCACATTTATGTTGTAAAAATGTCCATTTAAATAGCTTTTATGCATGATTACATGGAATTGACAGACATTGTTGATCTTGGCAGGTATCAGTTTATTGTGTTATGTTATGTTTATAAATGGCAGTGGCATGGCCACCCTACTCACTGTGCCTCGCACATGTTTAAAATAAAAACATGAATATATGAACATGTGTATTATTTGAGTATCTTAGTAGTGAATGCACAATAACAAGGTACATTTACACATGGCACTATAGGACCAGTTCGATATAACACAATTATATACAATATATATAATTAGGGGGTCCCTGCTCCATCTCGCCATCAGTTTGGGGGTCCTAGGCCTGGAAGACGTTAAAGACCCATGATTTAAAGCATGCCATACTGCATGCTCATCAGTTCCGCGGAGCTCATACAGCAGAACCTCTCAGACAAGCCATTTTGGAGATGCTGAATACGTGGGGAATAGACAAGCAACGTGTGCATATCATTTTACGTGACAACATGAGGAACATGAAAAGACAATGGATGAATTGGGCATGCAGAGTCTGGAAGGTATTGCTCACTTACTCCAGCATTATTGATGCACTTGCCAACACGAGAAAAATCATTGGTCATTTCAAGCACTCTCTTTGGCATACTCAAAACTACAAGACATCTAAATTGAGATGAAAGTACCTGTAAAGCGCTTACTTCAAGATGTCCAAGTAACATGGAACAGTACACTGTACTGTATATGATGCAGAGCCTCCTCGACCAAAAGCGCTGGTTTTGGTGCAAACTTACATCACTGAGCAAACCATTCTACGGACTGCAAATCCTTTGACCTATTGGAGGGACATTGCTGCCGAATTTCCCTCACTGGTGGGAATTGCTCAGAGGTATCTCTCTGCCCCATGCACAAGTGTGGACAGTGAGAGACTCTTCAAAGCTGTGTCCAACATAATGGATGAAAAGAGAAACCATCTGTCAGCTGACAGGGTTGAGAAGGTGGTGTTTCTTAACAATAACCTTCATTTCAATTTGAAGTGACTGAATTAAGATATGTGAGTGAGGCATAACTGGAAAGTGCATTGTGGTTATTATAACTAAGTATTCTGGCTTGGCTGTTTAGTTGTTTTTAGGGCTACGTATGTGCTTGGTCATGACTGAAGAATGGTCTTGTTGATTTTGATCATGTTTCATTGATCATGCTACTTTTAAGTTGCACTAAAGTTTTGAATTAATTTGATTGAATTCTGTGTTTACTTACTTTCTAAGTTGGATTGAGATGTTTCAGATTAATTTACTGAATTGTATTGTGACTATTTGTCAATCTGTTTACACCACATTTAAGTTGAGCAAGGGCATTTTAAATTTGCTCAGTGCACTATAATTTTATTGACTTGATGGCAACCTATGTTAAGCACTTATAACCTATAAGGGGATCCTGGATAACATTTTTTTTGTTAATATTGTACCAAGTCAGTGTTTTGCTTTTTACTTTTGTCTGACATATTAAATTGAAGCTGACCTTTAATTCTCTGTAATATTTTGATTTCATGGGATTTACAATAAAAATAGTAATGCTTATTGATTTACTTGCTCAAAATGTATTTCAGTTTTATAAATTTTAATACTAAAGCCAAAATGTCGGATCGGGACTCGAAATTGAATCGGATTTGAGGTTAAAAGATCGGAGCAGGATTGGAGGCCTACAATGCTGATCGGGACATGCCTAATGTGGACAGTTTCATAAGAACCAAGCTGTGATGCTGTCATTGAATAGTGTATTGAAATGGCTGCTGTAAAATATGTAAGATTTTAAAAAACTGAACACAATCCAGACAGGGTGACCCAAAAGTTCAAGCAGACATACCAGAGGTCTTCCCAGATGAAGCAGAAGATCAGGCGGTCGTCCCGAAGGTCGTCTCAGACGAAGCAGGAGACAAGGCGGGTTATCACCGGAGCCCGTCCATAACGCAGCAGGGCCACTGGAGGCCATCTGTGGCACAGCAGGGTCACTGGAGGCCGTCCACGACATTGCATAGTCTCTGGAGGTTAAACTCTGTGAAGCAGCAGATCAAGTGGGAGGCTCCCAGGGTGATTCCGGTGTAGTAGGATCATTGGAGACCGACTCCAGTATAGCAGGATCATCGATGTCATATCAGGGTCTCTGGATGCTGTTGGTGATGAAGCGGGGCTCTTGGAGGCTGTCGGCGATTCAGATGAAGATGAGAGCTTCTGACACATGGTCGGAATCTGGCAGATTGGATCCCTGACTGAGACTTGACCTGGACCTTGGTGTCAGACCTGACCTGGAGCTTGGCACCCAAGAATCCCCATAGCAGCCCTTGCATCAGCTGTGGAGATAGTATCCCACTCTGCAGATCTGGCAGAGCCAACCATTGCAACGATATATATATATATATATATATATATATATATATATATATATATATATATATATATATATATATATATATATATATATAGTGTTGATGGCAAGTACTATGGGGTCGTTCTCCACGACGCCCGCCTCAGACTTCCCTGTTCTGCCGGGACCGCCGACTGCGGTCGCCGAGCCACTTAACTTTGCCTTGCCGGGGTCGACCTCCACAACGCCTGCCTCAGACTTTCCTGATCGGCCGTAGCCGCAGACTGCGTTCTCCTGCCCGCTTGACTTGCCTCGTCGGGGTCTTCCACCACGGCGCCCGCCTCTGACTTTCCTGTTTAGCCGGAGCCGCCGACTGCGGTCTCTGGACCGCTTGACTTCGCCTCGTCGGGGCCATCCACCACGGCGCCCGCCTCTCACTGACCCGTTTGGCCGGAGCCGCCGACTGCTGGCTCTGGGCCGTTTGACTTTGTCTCATCGGGGCCGTCCACCATGGCGACTGCCCCTGACTTTCTTGTGCGGCCGCATCCACCGACCGCGGCATCTGGGCCACCGGATTTTGCCTCGTCGGGGCCGTCCACCACAGTGCCCGCCTCTGACTTTCCTGTTCGGCCGGATACGCCGACCGCGGCATCTGGGCCGCCTGATTCTGCCTCGTCGGAGCCGCCCTCCTCGAGGCTTTAGTCGGGCGATGCTGCTCCGCTGCCTGCCTCGACCTGGAAGACCTCCACAAGGACTACTGAGGCCCAGCAACCTTCTTTGCCTTCGCCCTTAAGGCCAGCGCTTGTTGTTTATTTTCTGTCTGAGCTCTGCCTTAGTTTTGAATTATTTAGAATACCTCAGTTTTAGAATTATTTAGGGGGTTCTCTGTTTTTCTTAGAGTTCTTTATTCTCTGTTTTCCTTTAGTTTGTCCTGCTCAGTTTTAGGATTCTAGATTTTGCCTTTAGTTTTCCAGTTTATGGTTTTGCTTAAATTTTCAAGTTTTGCATTAGTTTTATAGTTTTGCTTTAGTGTTTTGTTCCTTTCTTAGTTTTCTAGTTGTGCTTTAGTTTTTCTTTTGTGTTGTTTTCCCAGACCTAGTTTTGCCTTTGTTTTATAGTTTTTGGTTTGAGTCGTTATTTTTTTCTTGTGCTGTATGGGTTCCTGCGCTGTATGGGTTCCTGCACTGTCCCAGCGCTCCTTAGGTTCCAGCGCTCCTTAGGTCCTTATTCATGGTTGAGCTTTTATGCTCCTTACTGTTGTGCCAGTTCAGACGTGACAGAAAGCGGTAACGGACTACGTTACCCATGATGCAATGTGGTCAAAATGGCCACCAACTCATGTGGTCAAAATGGCCACCAACTCCCATCACGCAACACGGCAAAATGGCCGCCGATCAAGGAAACGGCATCAATTCGGGACGTAACGGACTGCGTTACCCATGATGCAATGTGGTCAAAATGGCCACCAACTCCCATCACGCAACACGGCAAAATGGCCGCCGATCAAGATAAGGTTGCTATGGTGATGGCTATAAAAGCCGATCACACACGACGAGCTTCCTTCTTCCCTGGCTTTTAGCCAACCCGAGAAGACACGCACAGCTGATTCCCACGCCACGTGTTCGATTGCTCGCTGGACCGAGATTTTTCGACGCAACGGTTATTCCCTGCTTTATAACAGGAGGTCGACTTAAATAAGTACTTTTAAATTCCCTCTGATCAAAAGACTGAGAGACGCCGCATCTCCCAGTGATCGAAGAGGACCCCGCTTTTGTCTGGCCAACAAAGCGACTGTTGAACCCGGAGGAAGAAACGAAGCAGCTTCTTCCCCGTCCCGCTGCAGCCTGTGGACAACTGCGCTCGTCGAAGCGCGTCCAGAAAGCCACACTCGGAGCGTTCCGGACCAGCCCCGAGGCAACTCAAAGTAACGGGGTTTTTCCCCTTTCATTTCTGTCTCACCAACAGGGTGTTTAGAAGTGCCTGGGCAGGCGGTAGAACTTTGTAGGTGGTGGTTAATGCTTTTATTCCACGACGAAGTTGGAATTATTTTGCTGAACATTTTCTTTGTATGTGCATGCATTTTACAATTGATTTGCTGTGTTGATTTGTGATCCATTAAGAACCCCGCCGTGGGTTGCCGCTTTATTCCTTTCTATCTTCTTCCCTGCTTCCCCCCTTCTCTCTCTTTCTTTCGCTTCTTATCAGTTTAATTTCTTTGTCCGAGCTCAAGTCGCGGGCTTTGCTTTAAACTCCCAGTTAGCTGCCCCCCCCTCTCGAAGCGAGGCATTATCCTATCAGCGTAAGCGTGGTTACGTTATTAGGACCTCCCCTCATACGTCATCGTAGCAGCCATCTTGGGAGGGTCACGTGTATCTGGACTGTAGGTAGCTTAGCTGAACTAGCTTTGTGTAAGACATCAAAGCGTCCAGTGAGATTCCCGAAGCTGTTCTGTCTGTCAATGCTGATACGTGAAATGCCGATGTTTCGAGGGCGGTGTTAAACAACTTTGAGTTAAGTTAAGATCTGCTAACCGCTCATTTTAATCCATTGTTTATTTTTGTTTTGTTCTTTATTTCCACATATATATTTTGCATGTTTTAGTTTAGTAATGAGTAAGAATTCCAAAGTTGTTTGAATCAGAGAATTACTGTAACAGGGAATTGCTTTTGGTTCAATAAAACCAACCACTGCGGAATAGACATTGTTTTGTGTTCAGTCCAATTCACAGTTGCCTGGGTATTCAGAAATCAGAGCTAACCTCCTTTGGAGTTAACATCTGACATTAATACAGAGACAATATCATTGGATGGTGATAAGGAATAAGGATTTAAACTCTAATTGCAGTTACATTGGGGTTCTCACAGCCTGCTGGATAAATCTGGTCGGTTAACAGTCCGACCTGATCATTTATTCCAGCATAAATGAGTTCATAACAGAAAGTTAACTAATGCATTAGTGGTATAAATACTTATAAGCTTATAGCTAACATCACCACCATTTGAACTATATTTGTTATAGCGAAATTTTGAGTTGAATGATTTATTATTTAAATTATAATACCAAATTATAATTAATAATAATAATAAGCATATTCAACCAGCTTATGGCATAGCATAAATTGGCTTTTCCCGGTGTGGGCTGGAGTCTACTTATTGGCGTTCCTTTAGACTAAATCGAATAACCAGCAACTTATGAATTGAATGAACACAATCCATATTCCAGCATTTTGACTGCTCACCTTGCCAAAAGGACTATTCAGTCATAATTGATTAAGGAGGTATCATTACTAAATATATACGTGTTTGTGGTGGTTTGAGGTTGTTAACCTGAGGTTTGAATATTGATTTCTGGACTGGAAGTCAGCTAGATTGAAATACACAGCAGCCAGCGTCTGCTACTTGTCAATCAGAGTCTGTGTCGTGTTCTGCTTTGAAAAGAGAGACCCTGCCTCCATCTGGTGGCCAGGATAGGTAGTTGCAGTCACGGTTTTAAAGACAGCTTAGATCGCTCAGTGTCCCGGAGGGACAGTTTTGAAAGTCAGTTTCTTTAAACTTACCTTACGGTTCCGCCCTTTTGTCTTCTTTAATTTTATTTTATTCATATATATATATTTTTTTTTTCTCCTTTATCCCCTTCTGCTCATCATAAGTGGTCAAAATTGAGCTGTGATTTTGAAACTAAGGTTGCAATTTAGCGGTTTTTAACTGTCATTCTTTGCCACCTCTGAAGCTCCAAAACACTTTGCTATTTTCCACACATGTGTAGAGCACCTGTTCTGAAATAACTTACATCACAAACAAAGCCACAGCTTTATCATTTAATTACTGGCCGAAAGGTTAGTGGTCCATGTCACTCAAAGTTAATTTTCTCAAAGTTAAACAAGCATATTAACCGTTCCTAAAACTAAGGAGTTGTAAGTCGCAGGGTTGATTTTCCCCTGCGCAGCCTAATTAAACGCACGTATTTGAACCCACTTACTGCAGGTAAAGTGAGTCATAGTGCGTGTTTGCTGTTAACAGTTAAAGTGAAGCCACTTAACAGTTGTTGTTAGCAGTTGTTGTTTAGCGCCGAGCTAAATTAAAGTGTATGTGTTGTTGCTTAGTGCTAAGCTAAAATACAGCGTTGTTATTTGTTGTCTGTCGTTTAGCGCTGAGCTAAACTACAGTGTTACTTGTTGTGTTGTTATCCATAGCTGACACAGAATGGATAGTGAAGATTCCTCAGTGTTTAGGTCTGAAGGAGCTGAAGGTCCAAACCATTCCATTGGAATGGAGGCCCAGGATGTCATTAGCTCACTGCTTAAAATGACACCGGACGAACAAACCCGTCTGAATCAGTTTAGCATAGAAGACTGTGAGAGGAGAATTCAGGAATGGGTGGAGGAGGTCCAGAGCAAACCTAAACATAGATTGGTAGCAGATGTTTTGGGTGAATTAACTGCGTTATACCACCGAAGGTTAACGCTAGAGACCAATCTGCGTAACAGAGAGGTTGAGAGGCGTGCTTTAGCTGAGGAAAGAATCAGGGAGCTAGAACAGAGAAGTGTTCAGGGCAGCTGTCATCCCACAGAGGAGCGAGAGGAGGATCGCATTAGCTTGCAGACAGAAGGATCTGAGTGTGAGAACTCCAAAGGAAAACATGGAGATCACACCTGGAGGACATTGGATGAACTGGGCCCCCAGACACCTTCTGAGCGAAGGGTAAGCGAAGGTCAGGACAGATATAGCAGTGTGATACGGAAAGAAATGCCTAAACAACTTAGGGTGGCAATCAGGACTGATCCACATGATGTAAATCATTGGAAAAAACCTGCTTCCCACCTGACCCCTGACACGGTCCGCTGTGATCTTTTCCCCCCACCAGGGCGACGAGAGCACCGTTCCTGGGACACAGGTGAACCCCACTCCTCTGAACTGCGTCCACAGACAAGAGTTCATGACAGGGAGGGTCCCCCTGAGTCCCACGAACGGCCGCCTCCGCCAGGTAGGTGGTCAGAACTAGAGCCTCCCTCCTATCGTGGTTACCGCAGGCAGGAGTCGTCAGGAGAGGACTCAGATGGACCAGCTCCGATCCCTGAACAGGGACTGCGGATGCGTCAACTTGAGTCCCTGGCCCGAGACATAGAGCGTTTTGATCCTAGCAATACAGAATCCACCATTGATGACTATCTCAGAGAGGTAGAGCGCTGTCTGCTAGACTTATATAGCCCCTCAGCTCGAGAAAAGTTGAAGCTTATCTGGAAAACCACGTCCAGAAGTGTCCATGTTTTCATAGAAAGCCTCCCCCCAGCTACACGTGACCGTTACTCAGCTCTTTGTCAGGCTTTAAGAGAAGAATATTCTGTGTTTACAGACCCAGCTTCTGCAACTCTTGGAGCTTTTGCAATTCAGCAAAAGAGAACTGAAGCACCAAAAGCGTACTACCGTCGCTTGCGGGCTGTTTACTTTCAGGGACGAAATGCTCCCGGCTTGGAGGAAGACCACACTTTCAAATCTTTGTTCCTCCATAATCTTCATGAAAGCGTGCGTTATGAGGTTACCATGCATTGTAGAACCAAGAAACTTACGATGCAGGAAATCAGGAAATACGCGCAGGTGGCATGGGAAACACGTGTCCGGCCCAACAAAGGAGCCGATAGTGATAAAAAGGTTCTGCAGATTCAAGCCGAACCAGAAAAGAGTTTAGGTCTGGAGGGACATGAGATGCCTCCCTTCAAACCTAAAACTAGATTTGGCCCTAAGAAGCAACATGGTTTTGAGCCGCCGCAGAAGAAAGCTTCCCAGGATAGGAGAGGTCAGCATGGCAGCATGGAAGGTGAGAGGTTTCAAAAATGGCACAGGCCGGATCCAGCTCAATACGGTAAGCAAACTGACAGGCCAGGAAAGCCGAAAAGCACACATGACAACAAAGGCTGGAACCTGTGCATAGAGGAGTCAATGAGAAAGGAGATGGAGGAGACTTTTCGCAGGTCGCTCGCCGAAACAGTGCGTCAGATCGCGCCGCAGCCGTACCAGCCACCATCCAATCCTGTCGACCCTCCAGGTAAGCCAGGCCCAAAACCCCAGCCAGCATGACTAGGCGTGGAACAGGCTTCCCCTTCTAACAGAGTTTATCTGATTAAGGGGGGGGGACCAACCGAAAATTCACCGACAACCTTCTAAGATCCCATCAGCAGGTGATCAGAAAGCCCCTTTTCTAAGGTTTCTAGGTGAGCTAAACCATCATGAAAATGCACACCGCTTATACTGCTCGACAGTTATCGGAGGATGTGTAACTGCAAATGCTCTTTTAGACACGGGTTCCGAGATCAGTCTAATGTGCTCAGATTTGTTTGATGAGGTGACCAGAGCTATGGTGTCTCTTGGGAAACCGTTCCAGGTGGAGACCTGTAACGTGGGCATCACCAGCTACACTCAGGATCAGTCATGCATCACCAAACGGGCGTGGTTAGACATCACTTTCCGTGACATGACCCTGGTGCACCCCATCTACATATGTACTTTGGACACAGAACCTTTTCTTGTGGGTCAGGACCTGTTGAACAGGTTAGCCCCACTCATTGACTGCTATCATGGTCATCTTTGGGCCCAAGTGGGGACTCCCAAGCCCCTCACTTCTGGAAGTGGACTGTCCGTCCCTATCAACCAGGTGACATGCTCCGAGGAGCCCAAAGAAGTTTTAGCACCATTTCTGCCTTCCACAGAGCCGATTTCCAAATCCTCTGACACACCCCTGCTTGAGCTGAACAACCGCTCAGCTTACCTTTTAGTGGAGAATCCAACTCGCATGTCGATCCAAGTGGTGGCGAAGAAACCTCTTGGGGTGCTCATCGAAAGCTCTTTCCACGACTTTGAGCTGAGCATTCCCGTCATCGGAGACCTGCCCTTATCCTTGACCGGCAGACAGGACTCTCCAGGCACCGTGTTTACTTTTCCTTCCAACATGATCCAAATCAGGCGACATGAAGCTCGGCCTGCTGGACCCATTTGTGGTGCAACGCTTGAAGCTGAAGGAAATCTGTTGGTGTATGCAACAGCAACCAACCCAACAGAACCAGCACCAAATCAACCAGAGGACCGTGACTCACCCACTGAGCCCTGCCCTGGTTTCGAAACAGAAATTATGCAACAGCTGGGAAAAGCTGATGCACTGACCACTGAAACAGAGGAAACTGCACTTAAGGAGCTGTTTTATGAGTTTCAGCCCATTCGGCCCAAAGATTCAAACCAACTTGGGATCACACTGACACACGTCCATGACTCACCAGTAGGAGGACACAGAAGCTGCAAAGCTAATCTGAAAACTCTCCAACAGGTGGCGTCCCGGCCCTTAACGGCCCAGGACACCCAGGAGTATGTACAAGGCTGCTTAACCTGCAGCCAGTTACAACCCACACGGCCACTAGACCGAGCCCTGCTTCAGCAAAGGGGGGTTATATTTCCGTGGTCACATTTGCAGACTGACTGGATCGGTCCAGTCCCCGAATCGTTAAGAGATAACAAATATCTTTTGACAATAACAGGCAGTTTCACAGAATGGTTCGAATGTTTGCCGGCACCGAATGACACCGCTGTCACCACAGCAGCCCTGCTGCTAAATCACGTTTTCAGCCGGTGGGGCCTTCCCCTGTCCATCGACTCGGACAGAGGAACGCATTTCACGTCAAACATTCTGACCGTGCTTTTTGACATGTTGGGCGTGGAAGTTAAATTCCACATCACCTACAGTCACCTACAGCCACCACAGTCATCCGGACAGGTGGAGCGAATGAACTGCACCGTGGTCAGCATGTCAAAGGAACATGCCAGCAGCCATGACAGGGACTGGGACATAAAGCTTCCCCTGGTCCTAATGGCCATCCGCTCGACCCCACAATGCTCCACAGGGGTGACACTTTTCCAGATGATGACAGGAAGGCAAAGGACACTTCCCCTGAATCTCATCTACCAGCCCGAAGGCGTCAGTGTGACAACCGTCTACACTGCACACCAGTGCGTCACTGACTTAAAAGACCGTCTCCGAACGACTTTCGCGTGGCCTCGAAAGAACCTAGAAGCCAGCGTGCAAAGTCCAGAGTACACATGGGTTCAAGCAAACCGAACTAAACCGTCCACTAAACTCTCCTCACAGGGAACGGAGCCTAACTCCGCCCCCGCCGAAGAGAACAATGCATAGCATTAAATAGGACAAGTGCATGTTCAATCAGGACACTTTAAACATGCACTAATAAAGCAAGTGTCCATACATAACTTCACGTCTATAATTTCACACTCAGCCATAACACCATGCATTGCTTTGGAAACGCTCACAGAAGTGGTAAAGAATGACATGATGTATACTCAGGTGGTTAGAAACTTAATGTAGGACCTCACTCGAGAGGTTAGTTCATCCATAAATAGCCTTGCTGAAGGACGGATTCCTCCGTACCTGGTACCAGTAGATTTGGTTGAAAAGGTTCTCAAATCTGCCTCTAGTGAAACACTGCAACCACCACAAATGCACCTGGCGTACAGCCTAGGTAGTGCAATTCCGATATTTGTAAATCCTGACAACTTGGAGATAGGATTTATGCTAAACCTTCCCATCATTGAAAGAGCTAATGTGTATAGGCTTAAATCAGTATTGAATGTCGGTTTTGGCAAGGTGAGACCCACGTACACCTACAAACTCCCTCAATATTGGCCTATCATGATGCTGACCCCAAACTTTATTTAGTCACTAATTTGGATTTGTGTACCAAAACCAAAGACATCCACTGGGTATGCCCAAGCAACCCATTTATCAGAGACGTTACCCATTACCTGTGTGGTCTAAGGAATGAATCTCCTGAACAAAACTGTCAGGCTAGAATGACCCTTAAAGATGCAGGTGTGGAAACCAAAATTGAGCGGGCAGGTAACCGCTGGCTCGTTAGCACCCCAGAGGCAGAAGCCCTGTGATCCTACGAGCAGCATGACACAGTTACTAGACTAAAACTGCCCAACCAAACCATTTTCTGTTCCCCACCTCAAGGCGCTGTAGTCCACATTGGAAACATGGTTCTGCATCACCTTGACGTTGACAAATATGACTCAGAGATTGAAATAATAGATGTCTTTAAGGGATACAATTTCAGCATTGATGTCGGCATTGAAAGACAGCTTTTACTTGCAGGCACCCAGCTGATTAAATTCAGTCTCACTCCATCAGAGTTGAGCTCGGTCCCTCTGCTTCGCTTCCCCAGAGCTACAGAGTCGACCGACACTCACATTATGACCATTATTGTGGTTCTCCTTGTATTTGGATGGGCCATCACTACCGCAATGGCGTATGCAGCATACAAGCAGATCAAACAGTTGCAAACCAGGATTGACGCCCTCACCTTTGTCGCTCCCAGGTTCGTAGCACCAGCTCCTTGAAGGCCATAAGCTGATTAGACTACGAACCGCGGTCTCTTTCCTTTCCCTTTTTCCCTCTCTCCTTTCTTTGGTTCAAAGTTCAAACCTGATGACCAATGAATGTATTGACAATGGTGATTGTGAAGTTTGCATTTCTTTTTTTTTATTACTTTATTGTTGCCTTATTAGCCAATAGAAATGACTAGCTATAGCTTAGTCCTGCCCAGGCTAGGTCACTGACCCAGGCACAATGAATGCTTCGTTTTTCCTCCTCTTGGATGATGAACTGAACTGCATGAATCCCAATGGACTACTAGAAAGACTATTAGGTTGTTCCACTCATGCACAACGGATTTTCGTCACGCCAGAATGGACTTGGTTGTAGCTTTAAAGACTGTGACCGGCATCCCACTCTTCAAAGCTAAAGGGGGGTATGTTGTGCCAGTTCAGACGTGACAGAAAGCGGTAACGGACTACGTTACCCATGATGCAATGTGGTCAAAATGGCCACCAACTCATGTGGTCAAAATGGCCACCAACTCCCATCACGCAACACGGCAAAATGGCCGCCGATCAAGGAAACGGCATCAATTCGGGACGTAACGGACTGCGTTACCCATGATGCAATGTGGTCAAAATGGCCACCAACTCCCATCACGCAACACGGCAAAATGGCCGCCGATCAAGATAAGGTTGCTATGGTGATGGCTATAAAAGCCGATCACACACGACGAGCTTCCTTCTTCCCTGGCTTTTAGCCAACCCGAGAAGACACGCACAGCTGATTCCCACGCCACGTGTTCGATTGCTCGCTGGACCGAGATTTTTCGACGCAACGGTTATTCCCTGCTTTATAACAGGAGGTCGACTTAAATAAGTACTTTTAAATTCCCTCTGATCAAAAGACTGAGAGACGCCGCATCTTCCAGTGATCGAAGAGGACCCCGCTTTTGTCTGGCCAACAAAGCGACTGTTGAACCCGGAGGAAGAAACGAAGCAGCTTCTTCCCCGTCCCGCTGCAGCCTGTGGACAACTGCGCTCGTCGAAGCGCGTCCAGAAAGCCACACTCGGAGCGTTCCGGACCAGCCCCGAGGCAACTCAAAGTAACGGGGTTTTTCCCCTTTCATTTCTGTCTCACCAACAGGGTGTTTAGAAGTGCCTGGGCAGGCGGTAGAACTTTGTAGGTGGTGGTTAATGCTTTTATTCCACGACGAAGTTGGAATTATTTTGCTGAACATTTTCTTTGTATGTGCATGCATTTTACAATTGATTTGCTGTGTTGATTTGTGATCCATTAAGAACCCCGCCGTGGGTTGCCGCTTTATTCCTTTCTATCTTCTTCCCTGCTTCCCCCCTTCTCTCTCTTTCTTTCGCTTCTTATCAGTTTAATTTCTTTGTCCGAGCTCAAGTCGCGGGCTTTGCTTTAAACTCCCAGTTAGCTGCCCCCCCCTCTCGAAGCGAGGCATTATCCTATCAGCGTAAGCGTGGTTACGTTATTAGGACCTCCCCTCATACGTCATCGTAGCAGCCATCTTGGGAGGGTCACGTGTATCTGGACTGTAGGTAGCTTAGCTGAACTAGCTTTGTGTAAGACATCAAAGCGTCCAGTGAGATTCCCGAAGCTGTTCTGTCTGTCAATGCTGATACGTGAAATGCCGATGTTTCGAGGGCGGTGTTAAACAACTTTGAGTTAAGTTAAGATCTGCTAACCGCTCATTTTAATCCATTGTTTATTTTTGTTTTGTTCTTTATTTCCACATATATATTTTGCATGTTTTAGTTTAGTAATGAGTAAGAATTCCAAAGTTGTTTGAATCAGAGAATTACTGTAACAGGGAATTGCTTTTGGTTCAATAAAACCAACCACTGCGGAATAGACATTGTTTTGTGTTCAGTCCAATTCACAGTTGCCTGGGTATTCAGAAATCAGAGCTAACCTCCTTTGGAGTTAACATCTGACATTAATACAGAGACAATATCATTGGATGGTGATAAGGAATAAGGATTTAAACTCTAATTGCAGTTACATTGGGGTTCTCACAGCCTGCTGGATAAATCTGGTCGGTTAACAGTCCGACCTGATCATTTATTCCAGCATAAATGAGTTCATAACAGAAAGTTAACTAATGCATTAGTGGTATAAATACTTATAAGCTTATAGCTAACATCACCACCATTTGAACTATATTTGTTATAGCGAAATTTTGAGTTGAATGATTTATTATTTAAATTATAATACCAAATTATAATTAATAATAATAATAAGCATATTCAACCAGCTTATGGCATAGCATTACTTTGAACCTCCTACTTTTTTGTTTTGGCCTCCGAATTCTTCTGTTTTCCGGCATGTTAGGATGCCCTCTGTATCCTGGTTTTTAGATTTCTGGGTTTCCCCAGCGTGTTAAGACGCCCTCTGTCCTATGGTATTTAGTTTTTTTGTTCCTTGGCGTGTTTGAACGCCCTCAGGTTCCTGAAATATTAGTTTTCTTTGTTTTGGTGTTTTAGGTTTTCCCATTTTTCTTTTGCCCCAGTATTTTCCCTCACGCCCCAGCGTTTCCCTCATGCCCCGTTGTCTTTTTCCCTCTGGCGTTAGTGTACGCCTGTCCTTTCCCTCTGGCGATGGTGTACGTCTGCTCCTTCCCTCTGGCGTTAGTACGCCTGTCCCTTCCCTCTGGCGTTAGTATGCCTGTCCCTTCCCTCTGGCGTTAGTACACCTGTTCCTTTCTTCTGGCATTAGTACGCCTGTTCCTTCCCTCTGGCGTTAGTACGCCTGTTCGTTCCCTCTGGCATTGTCGTACGCCTGTTCCTTACCTCTGGCGTTGTGGTACACCTGTCCCTTCCCTCTGCCGTTGTGGTACGCCTGTCCCCTCCCTTTGGCATTGTGGTACGCCTGTCTCTTCCCTTTGGCGTTGTGGTACGCCTGTTTTCTCCCTCTGGTATTGTCTGTCCTGCGTGGTTTGCCCTTCGCCATTGGTACGCCTGTTTTCGTTCTCGGTTTACCTGCTGGCGGTTAGACGCCCTTTAATTACCTGCCAGCATTTTGACGCTGGGTTTTGCCGGCCAGGATTTGGTTTGGTTTAGAAACCCCTTTGTTGCTTTCATGTTTTTTTTTTTCTTTGTTTTGGTTCGCCCTGGTTTGGTAGTTTTTCTTTGTTTGATTTTGGCCCGCCATCCTACCTCCCTCCAACCACCCTGGTTTGAGTAGTTTGGTTTGCCTTTGGAACCCTGCCTTCTGTTTTGTTGTTTAAGGTTAGTCCAGCCAGCTATCTCTGAGAAGCCCTGTACTTTGCCTGCTTGCCTCTGTGAAGCTGTGGACACTGCTGCTTGCCTCTGTAAAGCTGTGGACACTGCTCCTTGCCTCTGTGAAGCTGAGGACACTGCGGCCTGCCTCTGCCGAGCTGTGGACACGGCTGCCCGTCTCAGGCTCCATGATCTTTCGCTCCGGGCCGTCAGCTCCTGCCATCATCTGCACCTCTGTTTCTAAGCAATCCTGCCCCGTTGGTTACATCATCCATCATCCATCCTCCTTTCAATAAAAACTCTCAACTTTTAATCCCGTGTGTGTGGTTCTGAGTTCATCAGTAAACAAATCCTGACACACCCATTGTGCAAAGCTTACAAACACGGCAAAATCCTTCATCATCCTTACCGTCGACAGGCTGCAGCCATGTCCCGAATTCCTCGTTTTCCCTTCACTTTTGTTGAAATTTGCATTTTCCCATTCTCTAGCTCTTTCTCCACCTCGAGCTCCTTTGCCGAACATTGTAAAAATATACGGCTTTAAATTCAATCTGAAAAACTCACACAGAAAGAAAAGGCAATTAGAAAAATGTTATTGATACAATATTTTAAGAGTTTGGCGCTCAGACCTCGGCAGGAAAAATTCACGCTGAATTATACTTGAATATGCATTAGCAGGCGTATGAGAATAGGGATATTTCCCCCCGGGTCTGAAACTGGTGGTGGAGTGGAGATAAGCAAAGTTTGTTCAGTCCATATGATGATCTGTTTGAGCTAGATGTCCAACTTGATAAACACAGGTTTGCATGAACTGTCCATGATGAGCAAGCATGAAGCGACTGTGGAGAGAAAAAACTCCCCCTTGGGAAGAAACCTCTGGCAGAACCAGGCTCAGCATGGCGGTCTTCTGCCGGACTGTTTTAAGGAGTGACAGGGAATTCCATGAGAGTCCAGGAGGAATTACACTTTGATAGGGACGAGGTTGAAGGAGGACCGTAGGAAAGCCAGGCGGAGCTTGGTACGATGGTGGAGAAGGGGATGGAGGTGGGTTGAAACCGGTCGACAGAGTCCAAACCTGACACGCGCAGCCACTGCTTGCTCGCTGAGGAGAAGGCCGAGATGAGGATGTGGAGTTCTTTTAAGATGAACCCAGGATGCTGATTGGCTTTGAGGAGGAGCAGTTCAAAGCTGATTAGCTTGCGTCGGAGGCGGATGAGTCCCTGATTGATGGAGGTAGGCAATAGAGTTTCTTCAGTCTGAATTTTCGCTTAAGCTGCATTTCAATCTGAAAAACTCACACAGAAAGAAAATGCAATTAGAAGAATTTTATTGATACAATATTTTAAGAGTTTGGCGCTCAGACCTCGGCAGGAAAAATTCACACTGAATTATACTTGAATATGCATTAGCAGGCGTATGAGAATAGGGATATTTCCCCCCCAAAATTGCCGAGGTCGAGGCCGGTGCGTCTGCATGGTTGAAAGACAATGAGACTTGGATTAAACTAAAAACAGAGACAAGTAGGATGAGCTATAGAGGAAAAGTGCTGCGAAGGCTTACCAAACAGGACCGGTTGCCGCGAAGGCCTACCAAAGTTGAGTGAGATGAATGGGGAGATGAGGTGTATGGTAAGGTGCATGAATACAGATGGTCGGTCTCAGGATGATACTTGGAACTGAAAGGCTTGCAAAGGGGAATGTCTGAAGCGAAATACGACATTAGTGCAATGGTTCTTGCGCTTGCCAAAAAGCAGGCTGAGAGATGATCAGGAGTTGCTGTTTAAGGTGAACACTGGATGATGATTGGGCTTCGAGGAGGTGTGGCTTGAAGCAAATGCTCCATCGGAGGCGGACAAGCCTCTGATTGAATGGAAGTAAGCAAGAGTTCTTCGGTTGTATTTCCGGTTTAGCATAATTTCAAACTAAAGACTCACAAAGAGAGAAAAGCGATAGGAATTTATTGATACAATAGTTTAAACTTTGGCGCTCGGACCTCGGCAGGAACATAAACGGTGATTTATACTTTAACATAGATAACAGATGTATGAGAATAGGGAAATTACCCCCCAAAAATGCCGAGGTCCAGGCCAGAGCGTCAGCAAGTTCAGAAGGCAGAGAGAAGGATGAGTAATGAAGGAGAAAAGATGTGAAAGCTTAGCAAAGAGGGCCATTGCCGCAAAGGCTTACCAGAATTAAACAAGATGAATGGAAAGATGAGGTGAGGTTGATGGAGAGGTGGAAAGTGAGGTGAATGGTCAGTTTTGGGCTGATGCACGTGATGAATGAATAATCATGGCAGGGAGCAAGGCGGGCAGCATGCAGGGGACATGGGAGGGAACACACAGGGAGCATGGCCGGAAATATGGCAGGGAACACACAGGAGCATGGCAGAGAATGCAGGTGGTATGGCAGAGAACGCAGGGAACATGGCAGGGAACACACAGGAGCATGGCAGAGAACGCAGGTGGTATGGCAGAGAACGCTGGGAGCATGGCAGAGAACGCAGGGAGCATGGCAGAGAACGCAGGACGCATGGCTGAGAACGCATGGCTGAGAACGCAGGGAACACACAGGGAGCATGGCAGAGAACGCATGGCAGAGAACGCAGGGAGTATGGCAGAGAACGCATGGCAGAGAACGCAGGGAACACACAGGGAGCATGGCAGAGAACGCATGGCAGAGAACGCAGGGAGCATGGCAGAGAACGCAGGGAGCATAGAAGGAAACATGGCAAGGAGCATATAAGGAAACACATGGCAAGGAGCATAGAAGGAAACACATGGCAAGGAGCATAGAAGGAGACACATGGCAAGGAGCATAGAAGGAGACACATGGCAAGGAGCATAGAAGGAGACACATGGCAAGGAGCATAGAAGGAAACACATGGCAAGGAGCATAGAAGGAAACACATGGCAGGGCAGGCCGCATGGCAGGAAACACATGGCAGGAAACACATGGCAGGGAGGAGGGCGTTGCAGGGAGCATAGAAGGAAACACATGGCAAGGAGCATAGAAGGAAACACATGGCAAGGAGCATAGAAGGAAACACGTGGCAAGGAGCATTGAAGGAAACACGTGGCAAGGAGCATTGAAGGAAACACATGGCAAGGAGCATTGAAGGAAACACATGGCAAGGAGCATTGAAGGAAACACATGGCAAGGTGCATTGAAGGAAACACATGGCAAGGAGTTTTGAAGGAAACACATGGCAAGGAGCATTAAAGGAAACACATGGCAAGGAGCATTGAAGGAAACACATGGCAAGGAGCATGGAAGGAAACACATGGCAAGGAGCATAGAAGGAAACACATGGCAAGGAGCATAGAAGGAAACACGGCAAGGAGCATGGAAGGAAACACATGGCAGGGCAGGCCGCGTTGCAGTGAGCGTAGAAGGAAACACGGCAAGGAGAATAGAAGGAAACATGGCAAAGAGTATGGCAGGGAAGGCCGCATGGCAGGGAGCATGGCAGGGAACACACAGGGAGCACACTGGGAGCATGCAGGAAGCATGCAAGGAGTATGCAGGGAACGTAGTTTTTAGAATCCTCCAAAACTTACGGATGCACATCCGTAAAATTTAACGCATCTACAGACAAAAAGACATTATAGAAAGTGTATTTCAAATCCGGACGAGAAGCAAGCCAGACCAGAAGGAAAGTTCAGAACGGCAACTCTTAACCAGAGTATCCTGTTCAAGGAGGGAAGGAAACGAAATTAGTGAGCTCAAGCTGCCTGGAAATAAAAACGTGACTCTTAAAATGATGCACCTGCGAGATTGAGGTGACCGAGCGAGGAGAGCAGCCAACGCTCAGAAATAACTGATATGAAACTGATATCTCGAGAATTCGAGAGCTTGTCTGCAGGCAAAAGCCATCATGGAACTAGGTTAAGATCAATACGTAGAACTCAATGCAGGCTGACAGGTTTAGTTTGAGAAAACAACTGGGAATAGAGAAAAGAATATCTATAAGAAGAAAACATCCAGAAAATGAAGGACCATTAAACACGGGTAACACTTCTTAAGACATAATCGATAATGTTTGCTTAGCTCATAAATACGTAGAATGCCAAACGCATACCAAATGCTGTTATGAATCGATTAGCTTATTTAGCTTATTCCATGTCGTTTGGATGAATTTAATAATTTAATTCAGATTCTGCACTGCATCCTGCTAACTGATGATCTCGTTGCTTAGTAGCTTTAGTTAGCCTCACAACTGCAGAGAGGATCCGTAATTGAAAATAGTATCAACCAGACAACAGCACCTTCAGTGATGCTCTCCGGTTATTCATCTTGAATGAATTCTTGAAAATAAAGAAAGAAATAGACAATCCCTAAATACATGAGCAAGTTGCTGTTAAAGATCGCCCAATACTCAAACCATCCCCACAGCCATCCGGACGTAGGATCCCAGCTGACATTCAGATAATACCTACTAACAAAACCTTAAATAACTTTAACATGTATAATTTCACAACACCTGAAGAATTGATTGGCAAAACATTGAAATGACAAGAGTGACAGAAGTGGCCTGGTCAGCATAAATGAGAAGTCTGAACCCAATACAGACCAGTCCAAGCGGATGCCAAATTGCACCAGAGTTGCAGCGGTTTAATAACGATTGGTATCAATTGCTGAATTTAAAATGCACTTCATACTCCAACCAGTAGGTGGCAGCAATGCCACCACAAGCCCGGTGGCTACCGGCAACACCAGAAGAAGAAAACGAAAACAAACAGTAAAATGAAATATGTGCGTCTGAATAGAGGACGAACATAGGTGAATACATATTACCTGAGCTGGCTCCGAACGCATTAGCGAGTGAATGAGAGAGTAGATCCGGCTGAAAAGTTGCGGCCGGGACGAGCGGCAAGGTGGCGCCGCAAAGCCGATGAAAACTAGAGGAGGTCCCAGATGAGTCGGCGGATCCGCGAACCAAGAGCCAGCCCCCCGCGGAAACACCTCAACGAGACCCTGAATGACTAGGTAATTGGGTAAGCTCATGGCAAACCTCAGCAACAGCCGGCAAGCCCACCTGAGCACCCTTGTTGACTATCTCGGGAATGAAGACAGGAGACAGATCCACCTGGACCACCTCGTCAATGGGTTTTGATGCAATGACTGAAGACGGTAGCCCCAGGACCCCTTTCTCGACTCCCTCTGTCCCACAGACTGGAGATGGGACACCCTTCTTGACAAGCTCTGGTGCGAAGACTGAAGGCAGATTCACCTGGACTCCCTCTTTGATTAACTGGGAAACAAGAACAGGCTCTGGGACATCCTCCCTGATGTGAACTAGCTCTGAGAGGTCTTCCGTGATATAAACAGGATCTGAGGTATCCTCCATGATTGAAACAGGATCTGAGGCATCCTCCATGACGAGAACAGAAACTTTCCAAAGACGTTTGCTTTTTGCTCATCTTGCTAGCTTGGGGTGAGGGGGGCAATATATTACCAGTGGGAGCAGCCCGCTGGTTACTAATTAAAACAGAAATAATGAAACTATGTATTCATTCTATGTACCATATACCTTGAACAGGATGCAATTTGGCTTTAGAAAACATTCTACTGAGACAAGTTTGTTTCTTAGAAAACATAAATTCAAAACTGGATGCATGTGGTGTCATTGGTGCTGTTTTCATTGAGTTTGACACCATTTGACACCATTAATCACCAGATACTGTTGACCAAATTGTATTTTAACTTTTCCCCAAGTACTCTGAATTGGATTGAATCATACTTTATATCTGCAAGATCACAGTGGGTTAGGATACAGAACAGACAGACTGTTCATACTGTTTTTGAGTACTCTGACTGGAACATGTTCAAAGCTGCAGCAACATATGACAACAAGATCGACGTTGATGAGTATGCCATGACTGTGTCAGCCTACATCAACAAATGCATCGAGGACGTCAGCACCACCAAGACCATCGTCACCCGAGCCAACCAACGACCCTGGATTACTGTGGAGGTCCGTCAAGCGCTAAAATGGTCATTTCAGAATTGCGGGTACATTTTGCGTCTCCCAGAAAAAACTTTGGTTATTTCCCCCTAAAAAAGTCTTTACTGGATCTGTTTTAATTAATATTGCTAATTATATTGAATGTTCACAAATAATAATGTTTGGTGTGTATTTTAGGCACAATTTACATGTAAAATATTCATTAAATGATTCCCACCCCACCAATTATTGACTGTCTTCAGCTTGTGATTCCCACGTTCATGTTGAATTAACATGAAACAATTCAGTTTCAAGTGTGTACAGCTTTTTTTTTTTTAAATCTGTGTGGTGAGTGGGGCACAAGGGAGGGATGGTGTGAATGAGTTTTCCCTTTTTTTTTTTTTTTTTTTTTTCCAGGTATGGGTGTGGTCCGCTCCCTCTCCCAAGAACATCTGAAGTCTCCGCTAGGTGCGGAGCCCATCCCCCCACATCCTGCCCTCCTCCGCTACGCTGGCGGGCGCCTTGGCCCTCTGGCGCATTGGTGGGCTTCGGGTTTGGGGCGGGTTCTCGGGCGTGCGCCGGCCCACTCCCGGCGGCTTCTTCGCGGGGCCTGGCCCCCCGGGGGGTGGCCGGGGTCCCAGTCTCGGGGGCGGGGCGCCCCTGGGGCCTCTGGCCCCCAGGGCCCATGCCCGGGAACACTTCAGAGCGGCTGGCTGCCGGCGGAGCCCACGGGCTCATCCCCGCGGGTCTTGGGGGTGTCTGCATTGCGGTGGCTGGGGGATTTTCTCGGGGTCGTCTCTACTCTACTCTTTCCTTGGGGGGGGGGGGGGGGTTTTCAGATATCCTGTGTCGGCCCCTCCTGGGCGCCCTGCTTTAGGGGCCCCTTTGGGAGTCCGGGATTATGGGTCCCCTGACTCCTGCCTCTGTGCTCGGGGAAGGCGGGCCTCTGGTTCTCCACAACCACTATCAAGCTATTTCCTTCTGGATAATTTTCACCTAAACTAGTGCACTCTCACAAACTCCCACAGGTGCTGGGTCCCAGGTATTAAATGTTCACTTATATACAGAAAGGCTATAATTTATTTACTTTCTTTTACTTTTTTTTTTAGGTATCACATTACACATGTCATCTTAAATAATAATACATATGATTTAGCAATGGTATCAAGGTGTTACACGATTGTATCTGTTGCTTTATGTCTGTTGGTTGTGCTGTTCTTTTTGTGTCTCTGATGGCACAGTTCAAGTTGGCTCTCGCTGTCCTCAGAGCCTCCTTGTCACCGGATTTGGATTTGAAATTCTCCCTGCAGGAATCACAATAAAGCTATTTACACGCACAAATCAAGCGGAGCATTATGGCGAAAGCTGTTTGCTCCACTTGTGAAAGTAAAATCTGTCGAGCTCTATTTGGCATTAAGATATCAATTTTTATTGCCACATTGCTAGACAGGACACTGGGAAAAAAAAAAGAGAACTGTGCCATCAGGTTAGCGAAGCGGAAACACAGTCTTCTGTCCAGGAGCTTTTCCATGACACCAGCAACACCAGGAGCACGTGGAGAGGCATACGGGCGATCACTGAATACAACACGCCCTCACCCCCGGTGGGTGAAGTTGATGCTGACTTTCTTAACAGACTAAACAAATTCTTTGGGAGGTTTGAGGCACTAAACAGCACTCCAGCAGTGAAAGCTGTTCCCCATTAGGAAGAGGAGGTGCTCTGCCTTGACACAGCCAACGTGTGGAAGACTCTGAGGGGAGTCAACCCGCAGAAGGCCCCAGGCCCGGACAACATACCTGGGCGGGTGTTCATGGAGTGTGCAGGTAAGTTGGCTGGTGTTCTCACAGACATTTTTAACACATCACTGGAGCAAGCCACAGTGCCAACATGCTTCAAGTCTGCCTCCATCGACTACCGGCCTGTTGCACTGACTACCATCATGATGAAGTACTTTGAAAGACTGGTAAAGGAACATATCGTCTCCAGCCTCCCCCAACACTCGACCCGTTCCAGTTCGCCTACCGGCGAAACCGCTCCACTGAGGACGCCATCTCCTCCGCTCTTCACCTGAGCCTAGCACACCTGGAGGAGAAGAACACCCACGTGCGGATGCTGTTCCTGGACTTCAGCTCAGCATTTAACACCATCATCCCACAGCATCTTGTGGGAAAACTGGAACATCTGGGCTTCAGCACACCTCTTTGCAACTGGCTGCTAGACTTCCTCACCAACAGACCTCAGTCAGTCCGGGTCGGACAGAACACCTCTGATGTCATCACCCTCTGCACGGGCTCCCCTCAGAGCTGCGTCCTGAGCCCCCTGCTGTTCACTCTGATGACTCATGACTGCGTCCCCAGATTTACCACCAATCACATCGTGAAGTTTGCTGACGACACAACGGTGGTGGGCCTGATCATAGACGACAATGACCAGGACTACAGAGAGGAGGTGGAGCAGCTGGTTGGCTGGTGCAGAAACAACAGCCTGATCCTGAACGTGGAGAACACAAAGGAGATCATTGTCGACTTCAGGAAGACCCGGCCTCACCACGCTCCACTGCTCATCAACAGCTCAGCTGTGGAGGTGGTCAGCAGCACCAAGTTCCTGGGGGTGCACATCACAGACAACCTCAGCTGGTCTGTGAACACCACGTCACTGGTAAAGAGGGCACAGAAGCGACTGTACGTCCTGCAGAGGATGAGGAGAGCCCACCTGCCCCGCTTCTACAGAAGCACCATAGAGAGCATTCTGACCAGCTGTCTCTCTGTGTGGTGTGGAGGCTGCAGTGCCTCCGACTGGAAGAATGTAAGGAGAGTATTGAGGACAACAGAAGAGATCATTGGGGCTCCTCTTCCCTCCATTAAGGACATTTCATCCCTGCGCTGCCTGGCCTGAGCCCGTAACATCATCAGGGGTCCCTCACACCCCCACCATGGACTGTTCTCCCTGCTACCCTCTGGGAAGAGGTTTCGCAGCATCCGCTGCAGGTCCACCAGGTTCTGCAAAAGCTTTTTCCCTGTCACCATCATACTGTTGAACTGCTGAAGCTATAAATTGGACTCTGTACCACATTTGCATATTTGCACATTTGCATCATTGCACCCTTATTCAGCATTACAGATGCTGCCGAACTCTCAGTCTGTAAAATGCATTCTTGCACAAATCATTTCTGCACATACAAATGGTTTTTAAGAAATACTCACCTGTACACTGGGATCGCACACTGTCTCTTTGTCCTGCATTGTTTACATTTCAACTGTTGTACTGTTAAATCACTGCTGCACTTTATCATGTAACTTTATCTTATCCTGTAATCTAAATTTCAAGCTGCATGCAAACGAAATTTCGTTCTGTACGCACTCTGTGCATACAAAATGACTATAAAGTTGTCTAAGTCTAAGTCTATGAAGTTAACATTCTGCAACAATCTTGGGGTAGCGCAGGGGTCAGTGTTAGGTCCACTGCTTTTCAGCTTGTTTATAAATGATCTGCCAAGTTGTTGTACTTCAGATATCACATGTTCATCACACGTTACAATCATTTTAATGTTACTGCCTATTTGCACAGTATTATCTCAGAATATCTAAATGCACACTTCTGCAAATGAAGCCTCAAATATTTGCACAAAACAGCTTATTACCTCATTATCTGTTATCTGTGACTCATGAAGGACAACTATGATACATGGGCGTCAAACCCATGGGGAATGCAACACCCTCACTTTTCAGATTTGTAGTCTGGAAACACCCACACTTATTTGTCTTACTTGCGGTCAACGTTGACTGACTCAACAATTAAATAGCACACTTTATGTGAGACAGGTCCGTGTTTGCAGCAGTAGCGTCTACAAAAGCGGATTTGTTTTTGTTTGCTCCCCTACGTCTCATTCCCTCAGCTCTCCGCACTCACTAGTCAGCAGCTCCTGTGTCATGCTGGAAAATGCCTCCTGGGCTAAAAGCTAAAGGAGCTCTTATAACTAGAACTTAATTGTGCTATGTTCATGTTTATGTTCATATGAGACAATAACTGGAATATTTAATGACTAAACATCAACATTTAGACTTATTTAGCTTATGTGTTAACACGGAAACTTGGATTATATACCACTCTAGCTTTGAACAAGGGGATGCATTTCTCGGCAGGCGTGCATTTCTCGGAAGAGCACCGGCCAGCGCCTAGCGCTACTGGCCGATCACAGTCAGCGCTATTGGCTTCTCCAATATAGAACTCTCTCACACACGGCCTGCCTCTCTTACACTTTGGTTGAGAGAAAACTTGAATAGGGAGTGGTGCGAGCAGTCCAGACGGTGCTGTCATTCATTCATTGAGATAGAAAACTGATTAAAGAGGAACAATGTGAGGGAGTAAGATAACAACCATCTGTAAGCCAGTTTGCTAATGTGTAATGACTAAATACTATATCAATAAGTTTTCCTACAAAATGATGCAATATATATATTTATATCAGGGTTAAAACAACCAGAGGGGGAGAGGCAATGCTAAATCGGTCACAGGTAACATAAGAACAAGCTAGTCTGAATTATCTTTCATAATGTTAGTGTTACTGGAAAATTACTTTAAAATATAAATATATACTAATTTGTGCTGATCACAGATACTTTTATTCTAGCTAAGTAATATATTAATAAATGTTTGAGTTTATGTGATGTATGGTGATACATAAACGAGTTTTGCATCATGGTTCTGTTAGACCCAGACTTTCTATCTTAGCTCTGTGTCACAGAATGCAAAAAAGAAAAAGGCAGGAGATGATAGACACCTTTTTCAAGAGAAATGCTGTAAGTTATTTGCCAGTGTGTTTAAATTAGAAAATTTTGTTTTGACAGATGTTTATTTCACACTGTATATTTCTTTACCCAGCTTTGAGGGAGGCAGTTGAAAGTATCAGTTTCAGAGAGAACACAGGGAGGTTCTCGCTGCTCGGGCCTAATTAACACTACAGAAACAATAGGCCTTCGCAGCGCTTCGCTGCTCGGGCCTAATAAAAATAACAAAACCCATCTGGGCTGCGGATGACCCATTCACAGATCTGTCCATCCAGAGCTCAGTCTAAACTCCTCCTTCTGCGGAGCAGGAGGCATGGGGGGGAGAGCGGCTCCCAGATGAAGCCTTTATTCAGAACCAGTCATGGCTGCACGCTGGATTAGAAAACAGTTCTGCTAACCAGATTCCGTCTAAAACGCCAATTAGTCTGTTTATAAGTTTCGTTCTTATTTATTCTGCATTTTTTTAACTACATCCGCTGTGTCTCTGTGCTTCACCGCTCCTACTGCGCCACCCACCCTCTCGGAGCCAGGTGGTTTTATCAGCGGCCAGCCTTCAAAACATGAATCACTGCGTTTAATGTCCTTCCACTCGTTCCAAAATGTCCCAATTGAAATCAATAGGAGAGGAGCCCTTTACAGTCTTCATTTATGCATTTTCCCCACTGTTTATCCAGCAGCTGGATCAGCGTAAAGACGCAGCGCGAACCCCTGCATGCTTTAAGTGTTGCAGCTGAGGGAAAAATGTTGGACCATAGGCTTGATGAAACTCTGCCTCATTCACAAATGAGACCAACATGGATAGAATAATGATAATCTGTAGTGTTTTTATTGCCTGGATGTGAATTATATTAATTCATCTTGTGCCTTATATAATAAACTTAATATTTTCCTATCAAAGGTAGGAAACAAAGATTTTTCTTCCAGAGTCCAGTCAGCCACGCCCCCCAAAATTAACATAATCTCACTCTTAATTTTTGGTAAAAATTGAGAGGTCTGGTGAGGATTAATATTTTGGCCGGTAAAAAATATGCCTGGCCGGTTGATTTTTACGTCTACCGGCCAACTTGGCCGGTGAATCAGGAAGTTAATGTAATATTCCGAGTTTAGTTCTGGTTTATGTTATTAGTTTTAGTTTTCCTCCTCTCTCCTGTCTTTGATTATCTGGCTGTTTTAAGTTCTGTCTTGTCTGGATCTTCGTTTAGTTGGTGTAATGTTTTGGTTTACCTTGTTATTGTCATCACTTTTAGTCTTAGCCTGTTCTTCTGTCTTTAGGTTGTACTTCAGGGTTGTTTTGGTTTTTATCAGTTCTCGGGTTGCCTCTGTTCCTATTAGCCTTTTTAGTCTCGTCCCTCCTTGATTATTTCCACCTGGTTTTGGTTAATTAGTCCCTCCCTCTTCACCTGTCTGCACACCTATTTATTCCTCCCTCAGTTCACTGCACCTTGCCAGAATGTCTCTACTCCTCTCTCCTCACATGCCGTCGGTAAGAGCTTTCCTGCCTCTGCTTATTTTTGCTTCCCTGCCCGTCTGCCTGTTTGTTCCTGACCAGATCTCTGCCCTTCTGTTTTTTAGCCTGCCCTCTGTTCTTGTTGCCTGCCTGAAGTCCGCCTGGTGCTTCCGGTTATTTTTGACGGCCTCTGGGGAACTTTCTTGTTTTGATGAACAGCATTCTCTCGGTTCTGGAGTGGTCAGCTGCTGGAGCTCTGTCTACCTTTTTTTTCAGCTATTTAAACCACAGGTTTTTTTTGTTCCACTGGATCTTTTGTAAATAAACTATTAAGCATATGCTCCGTGTCTGGTTGAATATCGGGTTCTGTTAAATCAATCATTACAGTTAATTTCGGACACTGTGTGTTGGTGATGTAATAGGTTTAAATAAAAATAAATGTTTTCATAAGATGTGTGTGAGGATGTAGCCAGGTGCAACAATGAAGATGTAACAGGCAGTGGTGTAGAGGGAGGACAAGAAGAGGGCAACCAATAGGGACTGACTGAGGAAGATGAGGTTGAAATGGTAGAAGGGGGAGCAGAAAATGCCATTATCCAGCAACTTTTAAAACCGCATCAACCTGATGCAAAATGTATTGTGAACCAGACTTGTCCTAAATATACTCTTAGCTTTCATAACCAATGGTATCAAAAGTTACCACGGTTTCATATGAGGAGTGCTGTTGAGGGTGTTTTGTGCTTCTGTTGCACAAAGGCATTTCACTCTTCAACATCACCTCTTATCAAAAATGCAGACCCAGCATTTATTTCATCCGGCTTAAAAACTGGAAAAAGGCATTTGAGTGGTACTCTGTGCATGAGAGGTCAGAAGCTCACAAAACAGCTGTAACTACACATCACTATGAAGACCAGACAGTACAGGTTTAGCAAACTAGCTTGGGTGTAAAACAGCAGGAGGAAGCAAGCGCTGTCTAACCAAGTGGATGAAAAGAATTGTTTTTTTAACCTCTGCTACCATTCAGAATGAATTACTCTCTCTGTTTAGCAGCACCATTATTCAGTAAATTAATGAAAATATCTGTTACTTTCCACACCAGTAGTGCTCCAGCATGATGGATGGGACATGAGATGTCAGTAAAAGAGCAAGAGGCAATGTGCATAAGTTACATTGACAAAGATTTGTCCCTCATGAGGAGTTTGTTGGTTTGACAACAGGAGAGAACTTGGCAAAAGTAGTCATGTTGTGCAACACCTAAATTTGCTGGTTTGCGTGGGCAAGCATATGATGGGGCAGCAAATATGGCTGCAAAATACAATATAAAGCACAGGCCATAATAAGAAAAACCCAACCACTGGCTCCCTTTGTTCACTGTATTGCCACTTAAATTGTTAATTTAGACCTGTACTGTCTCCAAATTTGTCCAGAAATCTCTGGATTGGGTCCAGGAACTGGGAGTGTTTTTTGGGCAGTCAGGGAAGCTTAAGAACATATTTAGGAGTATTGCAAGGTCTGAGGAGGGTGACGATCCATGTTGCACAATAAGACCTCTGTGTCCAACAAGATGGACAGTGCACTCTTTTGCCATCCAGGCTGTGCTGAACCAGTATGAATGAATATTGCAAGCTTTAGCTGAGATGGCAGGAAGTCACTCAGAATAAGCCAGTAATGTCTGTATAACAAGATTTCTACAGGTAAATGTTGTGTTCTGTCTTCTGCGTTCTTTGGGAGTAACAGGGGAGTTTGACGTTCTCAATATATCTCTTCAGAGCAGAACACAGACCCTGGTTGGTATGCTTTTAGCTGTAGCCAGTGTCAAAGAGAGACTTATAACAAAATTAGACACTGAGAGTTTTCAAGCTACTTACTTGAAAGCAACAAATATGTGAGACACTGCACCTCACTCCTGTTGCCCCTCCCCGGGCCCATAAACCACCTCAGCACTTCACAAGCAGTGCCCCTACATACACACATCAGTCCCCCTCAGACTTCTACAGGACTGAATTTTACAAAGTCCTTGATGTTGTTGATATGCAGTTTAGAGAGAGATTTGAGCATGAAGAAATGCAGAAGTTGAGACACCTGGAACATAGAATTAAGTTTAACTTGTCCAACTTTTGGTTTATTAGAAACAATCTAACTCTTGAGTCAGCAAAATTGTATTTTGATACACTATGATCATGTCACACATATCCTACTGCATAACATGTTGGGCATCTTTCATGATTTGGGTTTTTGTTGGTTTTACTTTGGACATTTCTAGACTTTTCCTGCCAGCTTGTCACCTCCCAGTCACCAGCCACTATCCAATCAACTCCGTCTACCTCCAGCTAGCACCGCCCTGTTCTAGATCGTCTCCACCTGTTACCACTAATTGGATTCAACTCTGGTCACCTGTGCATCTACTTACATATACCTGCCTCTGCCTACTCATCCCTGCCAGAACATCTCACTCTCCTCTTGGATCGCCCGGTGTGATGTGCCCTTGCTCTACCAGCTTATGTGTGCTCAGCCAACTGGACTCTTCTGCTAAGGTCTGCCTTTTTTCCAGTGAGTTCCAGCCGCTCGCTCTGCCCGTTCTGGTGGTTCCCCGGTTCACATCGCCTGTTCAACTCTACCCGCCTGCTCAATCAACTCAACCAAGCCAAGCTAAATTGCCAGCGTCCACATACTGCAGCCCAGACTGTTTCTCCGTGAGTCCCTGCTGCTTGCTCTGCTGGTTCGGGTGGTTCCTTGGCATACACCGCCTGTTCTGGTCTCCTGCTCATTCTCTACCTGCCTGCTCATTCAGCCAAGATTCATCTGTCAAGACTGTTACCGCTTGCCTGCCTCGTCCTCCATTATTCATCCTTTCAATAAACCTTTTAAACATATCTCTGTGTCCGGCTAAATATCGGGTTCACCTGCAGTGATCAGGGTGTAAGACAACTGAAATGTTTCATAAACGAGCTCTTAAAGTATTGGCTAAGAAACTGAAAACGTTTTTCACTGTCAGATATTTTAAAAAGTTGAGCGCTTAAACTGGGACAATGCTGAAACACACTGACGCTACCTTGATGTACAAAATCTTCTATGGCAAAACACCTCCTCCTCAAAAACAAACTCAAACAGATCAAGAGTTGGTTCTAGAGGTGACTGTGTGGTTCCTTTCATGGGTGCCTTTAGTCAAACCACTTTTTCTTTACGTGCTTCTCACACCTGGAATTCAATACCAAACTCAATACGTGAATTACCAACCTCTTTTACCATCTTAAATATTGGCTATTGGAAAAACAGCACTGTTACCGTAACCATGCCTAAATTTGAATCTGTGTAATACTAGCAAAGTTTTGGGGTACCATCGATAATTTTTTACTGAATTACCATATGATTACAATGATTTAGAATTTAATTCAAGTAACACGTATTGTGCACTTAAAATGGCACTTTATATTGACTGTGCAATCTGCAGTATAATTGTGCATTTAACACTTCAGGACTCTACTGTACACTTTAATCGGTCCTTTGATATTTAATTTTAGCTTCTTAACACTTCTGAAATATGTATGGTCCCCTGACCCCCTTGGGCTACATGTTTTATGATCCACCCTGTTGCATTGTTCTTGCTTTTCTTTTTCTTTTTTATTGTTTTCAAATAAATTTTTTCTCTCTATGTAATTACTCCACCTCTTTATACTCACAGACATGATGGCTTACTGTTCTAAATGTTGTTATTGTTGTTTTATTGATTATATTATTTTATTGATTATATTATTTTATGTAGTTGACTCAACCTGCACGCTGGACAGGTGAATATGACAGAAACCGGCTGACAGACAAATGGACTGAACTTATACAGAACTTTTCCAGGCATGCTGACCACCCAAAGCACTGAAGTACTTGTACAAAGCACAAGAGCTAGCAACAGGACCACACAGAAACATACAGCAGACTTGACAAGCACACAGGCAAGGGAAATCCTTTTTCTATGAGGTCACTTGTAGGGAGCAGCATACAGGCAATGCAAACGAGACAGTGTGATAGTGACTGTGGAAGGTGGGTATAAGTAGGCTTGGTAACAGGTGAGCTGACTTAGGAGAACTAATCAGGGTGAACTGAAAGGTGGCAGAGGAGAGTGGAACATAAAATTGAGGGAAAAAACACTACAAACACACAAGCCTATATATGGCAAACTCTCTCAGAAACTGGCTGCAAAAGGAGAATATGTGAAAATAATTTGAAAAGGTAAGTGTTGTCAGTCGTAGTATGAATTTGCAATCAGATTATTCAGTATGGTAAATGGATGAACAATTTATTGTAAAATCTTTGTTTTTACCGAACAAAAATTACTACAATTAAATGAATAAAACTGCATTATGATAAATGAATACTGAAAAATAAATGCCGATAACTCAGAGTCATGATGGTCTAATGCATTAATTATTTCTTCTAAGCTTTGTTTATTTGACTGAATTGGGACATTTTGTTAAGAACCTGGAGTCTACCGTAGTCTTTCTCCATCTGTGTTCAGCTTTTTGACACTCCCTTTTTTCACTTCTAACTGATGGATCACTTCTTCACAGAGACTTTTTCTTCCCAGAAACAAGCTTCACTTTATTTGGAGTAATGCAGTCAGTGATGTTTGAAACTTTAGACTGAAAGTTATCTACTAGTTCATCTACTGAGTTACTGCACAATGTTGAATAAGAAGAGTAAGCCTAGATAAAGTTTTCTATGACATTGTCCTTAAAGAAACATTTTCTTATGATGTCCCTTTGGCCAAATGAGTCATTGGAAATTATGCTTTCAAAGGTAACAGACATGTGATCAGATAGGGCAAAATCTGTTACATAGACTCTGGAAATGTTTAGACCCTTGGTGATGATGAAGTCTAAAATATGTCTCTGTTTGTGTGTTGGCTGTTTAACATGTTGAGTTAAACCAAATTTTGTTTCATACTGTTCTTTTGCATCTCTGTCTTAAGGGTTGTCAACGTGAAAGTTGAAGTCTCCCAAAAGAGATTTTAGCCATCTGAGAAAATTTGACTCTTTTGAATATTTGGCTCTCCGGGTATGGAGCCCAATAAGAACCATGTTTCTGAATGTTTACAGGCTTCCAAGTAGAAATCTAACTTTTTTAATGATCTTAATGATCTCCTTTTTGTGTTTCAGAGAGTCCTTGTGCTAGAGGTGGCTAGAAGTGGAGCACCAGATTATCTTCATTGATGAGGTTGGGTTCAACCTCACAAAAAACCGAAAGAGGGGAAGGAATGTCATCGGCCAGCGTGCCATTGTTGAAGTCCCTGGCTAGCGCGGAGGGAACATCACAATGGGTGCAGCGATTACCCACCACGGCATCATCCATCACCATGCTACCCTTGGCCCCTACAACGCCGCCCATCTGATCACATTCCTAGACACCCTACACAATACACTCATTCCACCAGATCAGGTAGATGGTCCAGAGCAGCTCAGGTACGTTGTCATTTGGGACAACGTGAGTTTCCACAGTGCTGCTCTGGTTCGTAACTGGTTCACTGCCCACCCAGGCTTTTTAGTTGTTCATCTCCCCCTCCATATTTTCCATTCCTCAATCCTATTGAGTTTTTTTCTGCCTGGAGATGGAAAGCGTATTACCGAATCCACAAATGCGTATACCTCTTCTCCAAGCTATGGAGGACGCATGTGGAGATATTGCAGCTGATGCTTTTCATGGCTGGACTCGCCATGCTAGGTGATATTTCCATGTTGGGAATAGGATGTACACTGTGTACATTGTTTTTGTGGGACAAATAAAAGATATTTGTTACTGTGTATTTGTGTGTTCTGAGTATAAAAACAATATTCTCAAATATTTTACAGCACACTTATGTATGTACTGTCTGTAGTAAGTGTAACACTAAATAAAAAAAGGCCTAAGTCATTATAATAAATGGAGAAGTGTTTTCCATTCATCATAGTGTTTTACATTGAGCACATCAGTGTTTAACTGGCTCTTATGAGTGTCTATACATATGATGGGTTGTGTGTGTCATTTGAAAACAAAATACTATTTTGAGAAGAAATAACATTGTTTAGAATGTAAAGTTTCATTTTGTAGGATAATTGAGGGATTTTGCCCATTGTGTGTGTGTTTTTTGATTTGTCTGTAGAGTTCTGAGAATATGAGGCATTCTTTCAGAAAATGTGTTTAAACAATCGAGAAAAACTGTAATAAAATCAAGCGTTCCTAAAGTTTACTATAAAAATAATTCTTTAAAATGTTATGTCATCAAATAATGTTTTGTTTAACTCAGGATTTCCATTGTGAATGGGTTGAAACACATACCAAATGTTGTTCTGAATTAGTTAAGCTAATTTAACCTCAATTCACATTCCCTAAGAGGAACTTTGTTTCTTTAACTTAGATCTGCAGTGAACCAGGATTCACTGAATTATTCTGGTGATCATGATCAACCACTTTATTTTGTATTTAGTTTCTTTGGTGTGTATATAGTTCCTTAGCTTCTTCTTATCTTCATTTTGCTTCGTAGTTTAGTTAATTTTCACTAGCCTGGTAGAGAGGACTTATTGAGTGAAATATAGTGCTAATTTAGATAAACAGCATTCTATAGTGATGTTCTCTGGATGTTCATTTTATTTCTGTTAATAATTCTTGAACTTGAATTTGTCACTCCTTTATTCTATATGAGTGCAAAGTTTGCTGTTAAAAGAACGCCAGTGCTCAAATCATTCCTTTCAACTATTGTCCTGATATCAGCTCTTGGGCTGATATTCACTGGACAATACTTAACAGACAGAGAGTTATTTATTAAACATTAAATTACTTAAAACAGTATGTAATAGCACAGTATAAATGGTGTCCGTTAGGTGGGCGTTCGTAAACACAGTTTGCACTGCATGCATATGAGAATATCCATCCATCCATCCATCCATTTTCTGACCCACTTAATCCCTCATGGGGTCGCGGGGGTTGCTGGTGCCTATCTCCAGCATTCACTGGGCGAGAGGCGGGGTATGAGAATATCACCTGAGACATTTTTAGACTTTTAGAGAAATAAAAGTGAACTCCAAAATTTTCTCAGCTAGTGATAATCAACTGTACTGCAAAAAAATTTAATTCTAATTCAATTTATTTGGTGTAACCAAAAGTCTGATAGTTGATTTAACTTTAAAGTTAATTTTACTGACTGAACAAAAGTATGTTACACATCTGAGTCCAGATGCTGTGACTTGTCCTCATGTTTGCATAAACCACAATTCTTAAATGAAAGTCCACAGTTATGCATTTTCAAAATTAACTTCCAGTCCAGAGGAGTTAGATGTTCACACCTCTACCCTAAGCTTCTCTGCATATTTGTACCATGTTTGTGTGGAAAAGGGGGGGGGGGGTGCTCATAAAGCTGAAATAGCTAATTTCCCTTAAAAGAAAGTCGAGAAGCATATGCATAAGCATAAACTGAATTAATTTTAAGGAATTAAGTAATTCCTTAAAAGGTTAAGCCTTGCGCAAAAGCTAGTCATTCCTGAAGCAAGGTTAAGCAGTTGCTACAGAGCTAGTAATTTCTAAAGGTTTAGCATCTTTACACTGAAAGAATAGTGTTTTCATAAGCCGACCATGTTAAACGACCAACTTGCACACCTGTTTTCACACACAGAAATTTGCAAAATGTGTATTTAAACGTATATGCATAGCCAAGCATGCACGGATGGGATCTTTTGTGATTTTGAAAGTTTTGTCATAACTTGTGTTGTTGTTTTCTGTTAGCAAAATGGAGCCAGAACGTCTCTCATCTGAAGCTACACCTGTGGTGGACCAAGCAGACATAGAGAGGCAGAAGGTTGTCGTTGCCGACCTCACCAGCTTATCTGCAGATAAGTGGAGTAATTTAAACAGTTTAACCTTGCTGCATGTGTTGAAAAGGTTAAGGAACTAATTAATTTAATTGAGAATCCGACCAAAAGGACTCGGCTTCAAGAGGTTGTGGCACAGCTTACATTGTTATATCAGCGTAAGTCACCTCTAGAAGATGAAAATTATTCTCAGTTGCAGGTGGAGCATCAAATAGTTTTAGACAGAGTGAGTGCTGCCAAGTTGGAGCTCTCAAAGGTCGAGGTGAGGATGGAGGAAGCTGAAGCTGAGACAGAGGAGCTCGAAGCTCACAATATCGGCGAGCCTGCATTTCACCAGAGAAGTGTGCAGGTACCCTGCAGGTAAAATCCTCACACGATCAACCCCAGCAGGTTGACTCATTGCATGAGCGACAATCACAGAACAGCTCTGCAGTTTGTAATGCAGCACCTAGAACAGAACCAGTCATGCCAAAATTTAGAACAGAGCCTCTAAATTTTGAGTTTACAGAAAGTACTTCCACATACTCCATGGGGTGTGCTGGAAGTCGGACTGTCCACAGTAAAGCGTTGCACCACCCTGCTGCAGTGGACAGCCCCAAAGAGTACCTAGTAAATAACTTTGCAGACACAGGTGGATCAGATTAGAGGCATGAGCAGCCATCATACCTGACTCATACCAACACCTGTCCTGACTCTGTGCCGCCCCCTAAGGGCCAGGAGAGTCACTCAGGTGGTACACACCAACTTAACTCACCACCACATGTCAGAGTTCAATCCTTGAAAAACTCTCACTTAGATCAGGAGCATTCTTCCTTACATCATGAAAGGTTAGTTCAAAGACCTCCATCGGTTCACAAACATAACCAACTTAATTTCCCAGGTGGTCCAGGTTCCACCTCATTGTTACGGTATCCATATTTCCCAGCTTGAGTCCCTTGCTTGGGACATAGAACATTTCGACCCAGATAATAAGGATTCAAACATTCATGATTATTTGCAGGAAGTCGAACATTGTGTTTTTGACCTGCCCTTTCACTCATCTTGTGAGAAACTAAAACTTATTTGGAAAACAACAGCTAAAAATGTTCAAGTTTTCATCAAAGCTCCTCCTCCAGAGATTATTACTATCGATTAAGGAACATTTATTCTCAGGGATGTCATTCTCCAGGTCCTGAAGAGGACTTCATAATCTTAATTTACCCGGAGTCATAGCACTGTTGATCCATCCATTCCCTTAGCTCTCAGCAGTAATGACTTTGTATTGTCTTGTACTGAATTGTGCTAAATAAATAAATTTGCCTTGCCTTGCCTTGCCTTTATTGGATTCTTCATAAATAAAATTGATTCTATTAAAAATAAAATCATTGGCATCTTCCCATGAATGATTACCTCATCCTCAGTAACTGAGGCAGAGTTGGAATCTTTAAAACCTGATTGGTGTTTGGACTGTTTAGACCTAATAGAGCTTTCTGAGTTATCTAAAATTTTAGCTTAATCCAAACCTTCAACTTGTATGTTAGACCCAATCCCAACTAAATTATTTAAGGAAGTATTTCCTTTGATTAATGCCCCCATTTTAGATATGATTAATCTATACTTAGTAAATGGATGTGTACCACAGGCTTTTGAAGTAGCTGTTACTAAACATTTTCTTAAGAAACCCTCTCTTGATCAAGATGACTTAATGCATTTCAGACCTATATTTAATCTTCTTTTCCTAACTAAAATTCTTAAGAAAGTAGTTGTAAATCAAGTATGTGAACATTTGAAGTTTGTGAACTATTTGAAGCGTTATAGTCAGGCTTCAGAGCTCATCATATCACCAAGACAGCTTTGGTGAAGGTCACTAATGATATTATCATGGCCTCACATAATGGACTTGTCTGTATTTGTCCTGTTTGATATCAGTGCTGCATTCCATACAGTTGATCACAATATTCTCCTAGAAAAACTTGAACATACCGTAGGGATTAAGGAGAAAGCAGTAGGCTGGTTTAAACCATATATGTCTGAAAGTTTCCAATGTTAAAGTAAAAACCATTGGAGTCATTTTTGACCAAGATATGTCATTTAAATCCCAGATTAAAAAGCTTTCCAGGGTTTCCTTTTTCACCACCAGAATAATGACAAAATTAGAAATATTTTGTCCAGGAGTGTAATTCTAATTGTAATTCTTTACTATTCTTTACTATCAGGACTATCAGTCCACAAAATGCAGTTTGAAGCCTTCAGCTGGTCCAAAACGCTGCAGCAAGAGTTCTGATAAAAATCAACAAGAGGGATCATATTTCTCCTGGATCAATGTGTGCTTCTGTGCTCTGCTCTGTCTTCTCTAACCCCCAGTCCTTCAAAGCAGATGACCGTTTACTGAGCCACTGAGCCTGGATCTGCTGGAGGTTTTCTTCCCTGTTAAAGAGGAATTTTCCTCTCTACTGTGGCTTCATGCATGCTCAGTATTAGGGATTGCTGCCAAGCTATTGACAATGCAGATGACTGTCCACTGTGGCTCTGCGTTCTTTATGAGCAGTGAGTGTTTGCTTGTGAATGCTTCTCAATGCAATCTACTTGTTTTTTTTAGATGGAAAACTTTTTGACCAATCTGTATGATTTGATTGGATTTGACTTTGTAAAGTGTGTTCAGATGGCGTGTTGTAAATTGCCGCTATATAAATTAAATTTTATTGAATTGTGTATATCAAGAGGATCGCTATAGCAAAAGCAGTAATGCTCCACTTGTGAAAGTAAATCTGTTGGGCTCTCTCTCTTTTTTTCTTTAGCTGATCTGGACTGCAAGTTTTTAAATGGAAGACAGAACAGATATGCTCTACTGACAGCAATATTTATTCAAGGAAATGAGAATGTGTGTGGCTCACAGGGTCACATAAGGCGCTTGTTGCTCTCAACTGTATGGATGTTTGTGTGGAACCGCAACTTATCGCTTTCATTTCTCTTCCTTTGTTCTTTTTCATCTTCTTGGTTGCCTGCCTCAGTTTTTCTTCTAGCTTGCTTTGTACATCAAGGCCACCTTCAACACCATGCTGCCTTCGCTTCAGGGTAGGCTGGTGTTATTTAAAGGTGACATTTACTACATAGGGAAAGCAAGGGGATAATGAAAAATGCACAATTTGTCATCTGCATGGCAGATTATTATTTTTTCCAAAGGTGAAATCAGTGGTTGCCCAAGTCTTTTTGTTAATCATAGCACAGCTTTTTGGGCTGAGACAGCTGTTATCAGTGGTAGAAGTTGTTAAGCGTAAAGGTGGCAAGATCAGTTTACTTTGTTGTGCTGGGAGTAAGAAAAACAGCATCTCACACCCACACAATGCATAGTTAGATAAGATTAGAAAATTGCAGCAAAAAACTCTAGCAAAGACATAGTGTTTTCAGTTGTTGCTGTATATAGGATATAGTTGAAACAATATACATTGGTTAAAAGTATACAGACCCAATTTAAAGCAGATCATCGTTTGTAATATTACCAGACTTATAGCTATCTACAAAAATTATTTGTATTTCCATTTTATGTACATATGCTTAAAATGTATTCATTTAGGACAAAATGGAAACAAAGTCAAATTCCTTGTTTGTTTTCATAAACATGGCAATTAATGCTTATTGTGATCATAGAAGCAGATCATTGTGGACAGGTTAATAGGACTCAAACAAATTGAACCCCAAGAAGTTGGTGCAGATTTCCTCCACCTTTAATGTCCATCACAAATTGTGTAAAGCTTTTAAATATGTTGGAAAAATATACAATATAAAATATACAACGTAAATGGCTGCAGAGTGGCGCAGTTGTAAGCCTTGCAATAATATTGCCCGGGGTTCTAATTCTGTTCTTCTGCATGGAGCTTACATGTTTTCCCCCAAGCCTGTGTAGGCTCCTTCAGACTAAAACACACATGTTTTAGTCAACCGGTGTCTTCAAATTGGTAGAAGCAATTGTGTGCATGCATGGTTGCTTGCCCTGTTTGTCTGTATTAATCTGAGACAAACTGCCATGGGTGTACTCCTCCTCCCATCTAATAGGCTATGTGCACGATGTTGCTACACAACGTCCGCTAACTGAAACGGGTAAGGGACTATACTTCCAGTTAGGCTGTTCACCCACGGCAAGCAATGGCATTTTACACTCGCTGCCTTCAGGACCTTCCAAAAGTAACAATTAACGATGTCCACCGCTTTTTTACGAACCGTATCATCTGCTCCACGGAGTAAAAAAAGAGAAAGGCTTCAATTTTACATGTCGAATTTGTCATGATTTTGTCTTGGATGAACCCGGACACAGCACACACACACAGAGCTGGTTTCCAAAGTTTATTGAGACAGCAGGTTGTGGATGATGAAAGCCAGAGTCATTTTACCAGACGGAGGTTGCAGGGGTACAGGAACTGGCAGACGAGAACAGACCGGAGCAGACGAGAACAGGACCAGGAGACGAGCAGGAACAGGGCAGGCATGATGTACAGGAGACTGAAGACGAACCGGTGACTATGAACAAACTGAGGTGAGTCTTTATAGTGGTGTGAGCAGGTGGAATGAGTCCAAGGTTGATTGCAGCCTGACAGGTGTTTCCAATCAGGGATGCACTGGGGAAGGAGCAAGAAATGTTCAGAATGCAGCCTTCAGGCTGCATCATGACAGAATTACATTGACAACTTTGAAGGTAAGTAAAGTACTAGTCGGTCACTGCTGAGCTAATGTAAACTACCTAGGTAGTTTTTTTATACTGTGCATACATATACTGTCTCGTTTTCCCTTATAATATATTTGTTGTAACATAACTTCAAAGCCAATGTTTTAGAATATGTTTTAATGTTTTAACCACAGTGTCCAACAAAGACTCATCAGGGAGAGTGAGCGTCAGAGCGGTCTGTTACAGATCCATGCATAAAAATGATAAGACTCACAAACTCAGAGTAGGGTGAAATCACTATATTTTGAGGGTCTTATGTAGCTCGTGTCCAGCATAAGTTTTAAGTATTTCTAACTGTCATGTGTTGGAGTAGTAGCGCACATACAAGTTAGGTAACATTAGCATTAGCGTAGCTACACGAGAGCCCCAGAAGCTAGTCTGTAATGACTTCAGATTTTCGTTATGGTATAAGTTCAAACATATTTGATGCTGTTAATGCTAAGGCCAATTCCTAGGGCTGTTCATTCTGCTCTCTTGCTTCTTTTTATTTCTTAATTTAAAGATTGGAACACAGTGCAGTTTCCTATGGGACGATCTCTGTTGTTGTTTACGTTGTGTGTGTTTGTTTGGCAAATATGTTCAGAAATGTGCATCTTATTTAAGTTATGACATTAGGGAAGCATTACTTTTCATAAACAAAGTTTCCTCACAGTACTATTACTTATTAAAAATATGCATGGTGCCTACCAAAGTCACTGACGTGATGACTTCGCATTCGCTCGTATAAGCCTTCTTAAAGTAGTAGTTTCAGACGATTTGTGATGCATAAAAAAAGCTTGAATTAATTAAAAACACTGATCACCAAAAGTGAATTGTGCTGCAAAGACAGTTCTTACTCTGGAGACAACTGCAAGCTTTCAATTGTATCTTTGCAAATAGTTATAAAAAACAAATTGGAATTGGAATGTCAAGCCAAAGTACATTAATTCCTTTCATCTTTATTAAGGAGACACGTGAGCATAAATAGGCCATAGTTTAAAAGAATAACCACATTTTTGTCCTGCACTTTCTTCCAGTCTTTTTTTTCCACAAAATTATGACATATCCATTGCATAGTTTGACAGTTTGTTTTTGATTTAGATTACACTTGAAGACTGCTCCCTTGTAGAGATCACAGAAGTTGGGTGTTCCTGTGTGGCTGGTACAGTGTTGCATTACTTTACCAGACTGCACACTACTCTGCTTTGAATTTGGCTGCTGTGCCACCAGTACTAAGCTGTACTGAAACTGAACAGAGCTGGCACAAACCAAGGACCATGGTAAGTGAATCACATGAAAATGCTTTTTATAACACGCCCTCCAGTTCTATTTAAAACAACATAGTAAGCTGTAAAGTCATATAGTCGTATTGTCTGGAGAATACAGATTCTTGCTGATCTATAAAACGTTGATGTCACATCACCACCATGAACACATGAACATTAAAACTGCCAGTAAAATTAGTTTTATTCATGCCTAAGGGCATGGATAATTGATATACACATTTGATATTCTACATTTACATTTCGTACCTTTTCTCTGTGTGTTATCACTAATGTTATTATTTTTAAGCATTTAATTTTATTGTTTCACAGGGTGTTAAACCAGGCCGTATGCGTGACATGTCTGCAAGACCAAAACAACAGTGCACAGTCGGAGATGGTGTAAAGTAATTATTGTAAATGTAATTACTCATATTAAAGTAACTGAATATGTTTTTTGAATACTTATTTTGAGCAACATGTATTAATTGGATGTCTTGTTTTATTTTATTTTTTTGAAGGAGCAAACTTTACAAGGCAGTGTGAGGAGACACAACAGACCCTGATGTTCTCAGAGTAGCAGAGGTGTAGCAGGACTGTCCAGCAGACCAATTATTTAAAAGTATAAAGGGTTGAACCAAAAACTAAAGGCTACATTTGTTCTTTGGAAATAAATTAATGTGATTCTATGTACTCATGATTTGTGGCCAAGTGTGTGCTGTTGATTCTGTAAATGTTGTATCAAAATTCAAATTGAGATTTTTTAAGAAAGGTCTTCGTATAGCTTAGTAATGATTGTGTTCACAAATTTTACATTGTCCTGTTTATGTAATGCTGCAACTTCGCTTGCTGCACCATGGACATTTCAGGACACTTTCCACCTTCCAAACAGCTCCAGTCCCACAGTTCAGTAATCACATACACCTGTCAGTCACTAATCAGCCAGCACTTAGCACACCTGTCAGCCTCCCTATTTAAGCTCCCTGCATTCAGTAGTGATGGGCAAATGAAGCCTCATGAAGCAATGAAGCTTTTCAGCACTTTGCTTTGGAAAAATGTTCATTGCTTCATTCATCACTCACTAGTGACATCTGCTGGTGAAACTGTAACAGCCTTGTCACTCAGTTGGATCGTACCTCCAAAAATTTGTAAATGCAATAGTCTCAGAAAGTTTTCATCAAACTCATGTTTAGTGAGAGCAAAATCAATTAATTAATATTTAAGTATCATGTTTTGATTATTAAAGTGCTTTGTAGCCAATCTAATCCTTGACCATCAGTCATTGTGTTGGGTTTTCTTTTACGTCATGGACTTATTTGACAATGAAGATATGTGTTGTTTAAGTGTATTGGGAATTGGATGATTGTTGGGGCAGACTCTGTATACTTTAAAATCATCTATTCCTGGGAGTATTAAGTTGCATTAAGTTTACCTCTTCCAATGGCTTTTAGTCTGCTTTTGATGTGTGATTCTGATGTATCTCCTGATCAAACAAAAGTCAATTTAGAAATTTCTGGTTTTAGGTTTAATTGTTTTTATTTAGGAACAGGACTTTTTTAACTGTTTCAGGTTTCAGACGGTTTCTTCGTCGGCGAATGACTTCCCCCGCCTTGGAAAAAACTTGTTCACAAGGCACTGATGATGCAGGTGAACAGAGGAACTTCAGTGCCATAGCGTACAAATGGGGATGCACATGTCTCTGTGTATGCCAATACTCCAATGGATCTTTATGTCTCCTTAGGTTAATTTCAGCAAGGTATTGCTCCACTTCAACAATGGCATCTGCTGTGGCATTGGAGCTACACCTCTTCTGATCCACTGTAGTATCTAATAGAGACCACAGTTCACCTATAAATAAATAAAAAATATATCATTACACATAATACACAACACCAACAGCTGAAATACAGCAGTACAAATTACACAAGAAAATTTCAAAATAAATAAAAACTCACAAGATCTGCTGGTGCCTTCTCCTGTATCTGCTGAATCCTGCGGCTGGATACTTTCATTGTTTGTAATCAGTGCAGAACATTCTGCTTTAAGCCGCCGTACTGCCTCTTGTGCCTTGCTTTGACTGAGAAAACCAAGAGTTTTGAATCTAGGGGTCAGCAATGTGGCCACTGTCATGACACTTAATGATTCAAAATTTGCTACTTGTTCTTTGACACGCCTTAATAGATTTTCAGACAGAAGTCTTGCAACATCATGTTTTATATTTGCCATCTTTGTAAGCACTGCATGGTGCAGCATGTTAATTAAAGGTATAACCTTGGATATTGACACCCTTTTCTCTTCAGAGAGCTCTGAAGTTGCTTGCAAAAATGGGAACAACACTGGTAAAGATTCTTCAATTATTTCATAATCCTGAGAAGTCAAAGGTATTATATCAGTTTTGAGTGTTGTGAGGGCTGCAGCCACAGGTTCTTTTTGTTGAAACAGACGTTTCAACATAAGGTAAGTACTGTTCCAGCGTGTGTCCACATCGATTATTAGCTTTTGTGGCTGTCTTCCCATGTGTATTTGAGTCCCTTCTAGCCTTTCTTTATCTTTATGAATGAGCTCTCTGAAGCCCTTAGTGATGGATCAATGAGGCGTCATGAAACATTTCGACACATTGCCAAACTGTATTGATACTGTGCCGATACTGTGTCACTGAATACTGACACCTGCTGGACCTTAAAAATCCCTACAGGCAACCTGGTTGACAGAGTTAACTGACACTGATTTGATGACCAAGTATACACAATACAATTTGAATCATTGTATGTTGCATTGTATTATTTTATATTTTCATTTGAATTAAATATATATTAGATTTTTTTTTAGATACAGTCAATAAATAATGTGAACGAGGATGCTTGTGGACTGGCTTTTTTATTTATTCATTTATTTCAACATTTGATGTGTCTCAACCCATTCACAATGCAAATCTTGAGTTACACAAAACATTATTTGAAAAAATAACATTTCAAAGAATGATTTGCTCAGTGAAAATCATTGCCTTTAGGACACTTGATTTTATTATTGCAATTTTTCCTCCAGGAAGCTAGAGGTGCCGTAGCGATTGGTCACTTGATGGGTTAATCTTGAAGTTATACAAAACACCATTAAATCGACATTAATCTTCCATATTGATGTGATAATAATGCTCATAGCATTATCGAACGATGGCGGAGTGAAACAAAAACGAGCATGTTTAAAATGAACCATAGTTGTGTTGACTTGTGGTGGTATCACTAACGTTATCCAGGAAGCTAATAGCACTATGTTAGCGGACATTTGGTGTTAATTTAAAAAGACCTTAAGCTCTATTTGGTCATAATGAGCCGACCGGAAAACACAAACATTAATGTCCCATCAGCATATAAAACCCTTATGGAAATAAAGTTTGTTAAAAACGTAAATCATACTCAACCCACATCAGCTTAGCTTGGCTTCAAAGAAGCTAGCGGAAGCTATACCTGTTAGTTCCAGGTGATTTAAAAATACAGTGAAAACACATTGAGTAAACTATTCTAAACTTTCCCTGTTTATTTCTCTGCCAAGCGCCTCTCTTGTTGTCTCTGGTTGTGGTGACGGGTGTCCGGTTGCAGTTAATTACTCCAAGTTAAAGCTGGTTACCTGAGCAACAAGAAGGCATCGAGCTCGAAAGGGGAAAACAGTCGTCATTTGGGAAGCCAGGCCTGCTGCTCCAGGGAAAATAACTCTTAGTATGGACATAAAAATATCATGGAAAGGATTTCCACCTGATTAATTGTAATTCTGGTACTCCAATTTAAAGCAAATGTGTTGGCTTAACTTATTTTTTAAGGTTGAATCAACTCGTTTACTATAGTTGGACCCAATGTAATTTAATAGAGCCATCCCAACTAATTTGCAATGCTTTGGACCAAATATTTGACTTTACTTGATTAAGATGAATGCAAATTTAGTTGAAACCAACTTATTTTACTGTGGTACCTTCACACTAAATTAAGTTGATCCAACTCATGAAAATAAAGTTAGTTCAACATCCCCTTCTTTAAGTGACTCAACAACGGCAAATAACTAAATTTGGAGTAACATGTATGTAGGTGGCGGTTTGGATAAATTGAAATTTAATGTATCCAAGTGAAAGAAGAAGAGTTTTAATGATATTCTCTTATTTTAAATGTGTTAGTAATACACAGGAAGTCCAATTAACTCCAACTCTAATCACCTCTATTGGAAACACTAAGATAAATTAACATACCATGTACTCTTTCACCAGCTTCTCTGGATCTTCATTCAGGTACGCACACAGACCTTTGAGGATGCACTCTTGTCTGACTTCAGCAGTGTTTTCCTAAATATGCAGATTAGAAAACAATGAAAACAATCTCAAAAATCCAACAGTATAGGTTCACACACTTGAAAACCTAGCCAAATTCAAAGGAAGTCACAACAAAAGTGATCAGTGGCTTGAAGGCTTTTTGAAAGATCTTTAAAATTGTTATTCTCCTTTCATCATGCCATGACTAAAATTAAGTTTAACATTTAATTTAAACATCTAACTGAAGCTGTTAGATGTTTAAATAAAGACATAAACATTTGACCTAAGAAATATTTATGTCTGAAATATGTGAAAAGTAGACAATTTTCAACACAGTTTATATGCTTCTAGTTAAATTAAGTATGTGATGCTCAAAGTCATTTCTATAATAAAGTAATTCTTAGTGTTACTTTTACATTGGCATCACACCTGGGTTATGGGTGCCATGATGGTCTTAATTTCTTTCCCCTGAACTCCACTTTTCTTTGCATATGCCCTCATTAGATTTGCAGAAAGACCATCAAGCACAGAGAAGAATGTGGACTCCAAATGGATCGTTGTGACTCTCTTAAACTTTGCACTCACCTAAAAAAACAGACTCAGTTTGGCATGGTACCATCATTTTTGCAACGTGAAATATCAGTTCTGTTTAAGAGACATAGATTCATAGTACATGTATTTATCTACACATGAGCTTCTTTTGCCAGAAGGTCAACTAAGGCTGCAATTGTTGGCCTTCATTAAATTCACATCAGTTTGAGGAACTTGTCAGAAGCTTATCAATATATATTTTGACACATGGCATGCATTTCCTAATACACATTCATACACTTACCTCACGCGGATGGAAGGGAGCTGGTCACCTAATTTTGAAATCAGCTATCATGGGGGCCTCGCAAACTACCTTTTGTCTTGAGTGAAAAGCTCTTCTCTTTGTACCACCCATAAAGCTTTTTCGCTATGAAACACAGTCTCCCCTGAACAATACAAATTTGAAGAATCTCTCCAAAGTCAGGAAGTCCACTTGTATTCCCATGAGCAACTATCATTCCATTTCTGAAATTAACACCTTTGTTGGACACACACTTGGAAAGATGAACTGCAGTTATACCAGGGAATTTCTTCACAATAGTCTGAGCTATTTCTTGTTTCAAAACATCCAGAGGTACTGTTGAGACATTGGTAACCTCTAGGTTTGTTTTCTCCAAGCTAGATGATTTTAAGTGATATGAAATCATAAGCTGATGCTTAGTAGCTAGTGAGAGGGACAATTTTTTAAAGCAATTGATGTGTCGTACAACTTGCTTAAAAAACCTGTGCTTGGCCTCAAAGCGCATAGTCCAGAGTTCAACAAGAGGCCCAAACATCCTTATCAGTTGAGGGTAATGCTCCAAAAAAATGATGCTTTGGGAGTAGTTGCACATCAGAGATGACTTCTTGGTATTTTTGTCTGTGCTCTGAAAGTTTTCCCTCAAGATAGCCAATGGACTCGTCTGTGTGTGTTGGAGCAACTACAAGCTCAACAGTATTTTTCAAGTCCAACAGTATTTACCATGCCAATTCACCATCAGGCATCAGGTGTCCAATTATGAATGGAAGTAGTCTTAACAAAGTCCAATTTTTATCGGCATTTCCACCTATCGTTGCCCGATCCGAACATCTGTTAGGGATAAGATTTGGCCTGTTTTTCGTATCGGTCCATTTGTAAGGGAACTGCAGGATGGTTCGTTGAGGATTTCAAGACTGAAATACTTCTTGGATATAAGTATTGTCAAACACCATGCAAGTTCCACTGGTACTATGCCTTCAAACAGATTGTGTCAACTTGTCAACTCAGTCTCAACACTGAAGTGGGCGAGAACATTGGTGATTGGACAACTTCTTTTCACCCCAAAACAGCTTTCTGGGCTGAGGTTACGAAAGGGTCATGGAGTTCTTTAGTCCTGAGGGTGAACGCACCTGATTTTACCTCTTTTGTTTGGATGTCTGATCTTGTTCCCGTGCAAAATCGGCAGATATACCCACTAGAAAAGCTTTTGTTGTAACCTGCAATGCTGTGAGCCCCGAGTTATCTGTCACCACAAACTGGATTGTACCTTTAAAATATCTACCAAGTAATGGAATGAAAACTCCATCTTGCTCCAGAGTTTTTATGTCATGAAGCAGAGGACGTAAAACACTGTCATAACCATACTTATTTAGATCCTTAGTTTTACTCAACACTGCCAAGTAAATGGATGATAGTGATGAGTATGAGCAAATAAAACAAATAATAAAGCTAAATAAGACAAATAAAACAGACTGGCCAAATACAGGTTTAGCTGAACCCTAGCTTTATAAGCGCTCTAACACTATATTTTGTTACTTTAGATCTGGCAAAATTACTATTAGCCACTGAAATCTAGACCTTGATGGCCAATGACCCCCTTAGTCAGTATTTATGCAGCTGGATAACAGACTGGTGATGTTCTGAAAGAGATCAGATACATTTTCAACCATTAAAATATCTAATTCACGCTGAGCAGAATTGTATCTGAACATGTATTCAAACTTTTAGCATAAGTCTCTTGAATGCATCATGAATATAACCACTGGACACATGCAAGCACGTATGTGCAGAACGCAATAGTAACGTAGGCCGAAATGAGCACATAAAATCAAAACAAAAAACCTAAAAATTTCAAAATTAAACCAATGAACTTCAAAATTGTTTCTGAACTAAAATTATTTGGGGAAAAACTAGCACAATAACAAAAGACATCTTTATAGCAGTTGAATATGTATTTTAAAAAAAGAAAGCTCAAGTCTGTTCATGGAGTATTAGGAATAATGGATAATCCACTGAGTGTTTCAGCCAGAAAAAAAGAATACTACAAATCCATAGCTAACAGGTATATTTATGCGGACATTGCGGGCACATTTAACAAAGCTCTTACAGCAACGGTTTCTGCAGGTTTCACCGACTGAAATTTAAGACTTTTTATTACTCTAATAAATTAAGAATCTATATCATGATAGAAAGGTACAAAAGTGTGTGTATCCAATGTCCAGTCTGCATTTACCTCCATAGTAACATTACTGAAAAAAAAAAGTTTTTTAAATAGATTGGTGTTTGACCCCGTGTTTAAAATCCACTAAACCTCCAGGGAGCTTTAGTCACCTCAGGAGGAGAAAAATTGTGACATTTCTGGGGTTCATTTGTGTCTCTTGGCAGCAGCTTTGTGACCCTTACACTGCATATGGCTCTCTACTGGTACAGTGACGACTGTTTTTTCGCACAAAATGCACCTAACATATGGTGTGGCGATAAATTTAAAGGTATACTATGCAACCGGGGTTGATTTTCCAGCGAGGCTCCCCCCAGAGGGCGAAACTGCACTGTCATAAAGATGCTCAGCTGTTCTGGTTTCTCCGTCAAGCCAGGCGCGGTTGTTTTGAGCTTAGCAGACAGGCGAACGCAACGAAAAGTAAAAAAAACGGCAGTACAAACAATGACTAACACAGTGAAAGTATGAATATCAGGGTTTCCCACAGCGCTATCTTGGCGAGGCGGCCGCCTCGCCAAACTCACGCTACTGCCTCGCCAACATTCAAAAAAATAAAAAATAATAATAAAAAAAAAAAGACTCGATATGCTTGCATGTTTATTTGACGTTAACACGCGGTTCTTTGTTGTTGCTTTCGCACGTGCATATAGTGAGTGGCAGGGCAAAAATACATGGAATTCTCGCCGTAAAGCAAGACCGACTCTGGCGGTCTTGCATGAGACTTCTGAGCCTGTGGGTGCAGGCCGAGGGCTCTTGCAATTGCAAGTACGGTATTTCCCCCACAGACCACCAGGGCGGCAGAGAAAACCTTTGTTCGACCTGAAATGACTCATTTAATCATCCGAAATGGTATGGTACACATTATTTAAGTGAAAAATTTTGCATAGTATGCCTTTAAACTTACCAATGATATAACAAAAAGCTAGCTGCCTTAACCTAACCGGCTTAAGGCAGCTAAGCATGAAATAATGTGCTACATAGCATGAAATAATGTGACCCAGGCATGGAATAAGCAGAAAATGGTGCAAATGGTAGAGAAACACTGATACATTGCCAGCTAACCATCACTTCATGTGATGTTACAACATGTTAGCCACTGACTTGAGTACATCAATTACATAGAAACGTGACCAAACATAGCAACATTGTGGATATATATATATATATACATGCACAATGCTGCCAGAGAAATTTAGTCTTCTCATAACTGCAGCTGGAGTTTTCCCAGGCACGCAAAACGATTATCTCGCTTGGCTTCGTGTGATTTCCCATAATCTCGCGTGATCTCATTTGTCGTCTTCAGCACAAGATCAGTCTGACTATAATGAATCATGTTATCTCAACATGATTCAATTTCATAAACATTAAGTTGTTGAATTTCTTGTTTATCCAACATGATTTTATGACGTTTTCGTTTGAAATATGAAATTATTGTGTACATCATATTCTTTGGTTAATGTGATAAAAGTAAATTTTTTTTTTGAGTGAAAGGGCTATCTGCACGGCTTTTCCATTATCGGGGACCTCCGCACAGCCTTTCCTTGTGTGGCTGTGTTTGTTGAGGGCCCGTGCAGGTTGCAGCTAGTGACTTCAGATCAGCTTTCCTCTTAGCTTGGCCTGGCCGCATGAGACCGCTTTGCACCGTCTCGACTGAGCTTATGTAACGGGTACCAGGGTTCTGAACCCGTCAGCAGCAGATGTAGCTGAAAAACAGCATGTAAATGAGCACACTGGAGACGCAGTCTGTGTTACTCCACTTTCTCTCAGCTTATTTTATTGAACAAACCAGCTCCTTTAACTGTCAATACAGCCCCATTTATAGTTCAGTAATTTACTGTACATATTAGACATATTCCATCATACATAAAATCAACATTAGCTTTCTTTAAGACAGAAATAATCCCATAACATATTTTGTCACAATCCCCTCAGGTAACCTTTACCTTCAATTCACTGCACTTTTTGTGCACATTTAATCACACACAGTGACTTATTTCATGGGCAAGTATTTTACAGTTATTGTAAACTGGCATAACTATCTTCAAATTCAAACCACTTTAATTAAATGTATGCATTAAATCACAGTTTAACCATTCACCACCGTGTTTAGAACACAAATAAACCATGGAGCCTGATAACAGCATATAACTCACATACCATAGAATATACATATGCCAACTTCCTTTACCAGCAGTTACAGTTAGTAATTCAGTGGTTGCACCTACATAACCCGCTATTATCCGGCGCTACTGTGTGCTAACCAACTAGCATCATTGCATGTTGGCTACTTCTTTTAGCTGCTGCTGGCTCCGAAACACTACAAAACTCTCCCAATATCCTTCACACATTGACGCATTTCTCTAACCATTTCTCAAACAGTACCAAATAATAGATAAAACTACTTTATTAACATAAACTTGGAGCTTATTCTCACCTGAAAAACAGCATGTAAATGAGCACACTGGAGACGCAGTCTGTGTTACTCCACTTTCTCTCAGTTTATGAGAAACGGCAGAGAAACAGGCAGCTCAGATTCTCCATGCGCCATCCACAGGTGAAACACAGTTACTACACCCATCGTCTCCTGTTAACAACAAATAAAATAACTACTGATTATAACCTAGGAACATTTAAAGAAATGCATGCTCCTTTTTTTTTCAAAAATAAAAATAGCTCTGTCATCAAAAAACTTAAAACAGATTCTCCTTACCCCATCTCACTAACTAAACCTACTCAACCCACAACATTCTAGATGGAATGCTCACAACTGGTGTGTGGTATGTATGATGTTGCCATGGAACTTGAGTACACAAAAAAGAATTTGAGTACAGCGCACTCGGTGGTGGACTAGGTAGATATGAATATTGCAATGGGTGAGCAAAAACTGCATTCACATTTGCATGTGACTGTACTGACGGCTTCCCCAATGAATCATATGTGAGGAAATGTCTAGGCCTCTTATTGCGTGTTGACCTCCTGACCTCTGTCTGATCAAGTTCAGCAGGAGGGATTCTGACTTGATTTTCAGACTCTGGCCCTACGGACCGGTTTATCCCCTCCACTTCCACAGGTCTGGTCGAGACAGGTATGGTTTCATCATTTAGAGATTCCAATATGGTGTCAGGTGAATATTCAGCCAGTGTCTGATTTTCATCCCCAACTGTTTCAGGGGCCCTCTCAGACGTTTGAGGCAAAGTTGTCTGAGGCAAGTAAGGTTTCTCGTATGGACACCTTTGCTCATTTCTTTGTACTTGTACCCTAAGCCAGTATCCTGAGGGAAAATTATCATCGGAATCAGATGTTTCACCATTCCTCTCTTCCCTCTCTGGCCTTGTGTCCTTTCTCTGTCTTTGTTTGTGGGTCTGTTTTCTGACAGAAAACAAATCTTGCTTGGTGCAGTGTCTCTTCCACAGGTAGGTCATTTACCAGCATAAGGAGGTTGCGATGTAGTGTCCGAGTCTTATTCTGGTCTCCTGATTCAGGATGGATAACATACACTGGGCTGTCTGCTAGCTGTCTTTTAACTAAGTAAACAGTCTTCTCCCAGTAATTCCGTAATTTGCCTGGTCCCCCACGTTCACTGAAGTTCCGGACCAAGACTCTGTCTCCTGGGTGAAGAGTTACTCCTTTTGCTTTCTTGACGTATGTCACTTTCCCCTTTGCACTAGCCTTTGTGCTACTTTCACTGGCAATCCGGTAAGCTTGTGACATCCGCCCTGCCCATTTTTCCGCATATCCTTTAGGTGTTTCTGACTCTTTGTCTCCAGCCAGTCCAAACAACAAGTCAACTGGGAGGTGTGGATGACGGCCATAAAGGAGGAAAAAGGGTGAGTAGCCCGTTGACTCATGCCGTGTGCAGTTGTACGCGTGTACAACATAAGGGAGGTGATCCTTCCACCGCAGCTTTTCACTATCAGTCAAGGTCCGTAACAGTTGAAGGATGGTCCGATTTAGTCTCTCAACTGGATTCCCTTGGGGATGATATGGTGTGGTTCGTGAGTGGCTCACCCCAGATAAAAGCTGCAAAGTTTGGAACAACTTATTCTCAAATTTGCGACCCTGGTCGTGATGCAGCTTTGATGGATATCCGAACCGAGGAATGAAGTCATTGAACATCAGCTCAGCAGCTGTTCTTCCACTTTTATTTCTTGTGGGATATGCCTGAGCAAATCTTGTGAAATGATCAATGACTACTAATATATATTCAAACCCTCCCACGCTGGCTTCTAAGTGCAGATAATCAATACACACCAGTTCTAAGGGAAAACTGGAAGTGATACTACACATAGGCGCCCTATCGTAGGTGACAGGTTTCTTGGCTTTGATGCACAAACACTTTTGAGTGACATATTCCTCAATTTCTTTAGCCATGAAGGGCCAGTAGAATCTGTCTCTTGCCAGATGAAGCACTTTCTCTGTGCCCACATGGCTCATCTCATTGTGCAGATATTTCAGAGCTAATGGTCGATTCTTGGTAGGAAGAACTAGCTGTTTCTTCTCTCCTGCAAATCTGTAAAGGAGGTCGTTTTCCAAACGCAGTTTGCTCCATTCATGGAGCAATTTCTGAGTATCTCTGCCAACCGTTTTACGTATTTCAAATGTCAAGGTAATGTTGGATGCTTTCATTTCTCTGACCTGGCCTATTGCTGAATCCTTCTTTTGTGCTTTGACAAGGTCCTCGTGGCTTATGGTCGGGAGATCAGAGTTGAGTTGTTGGTCAGAACCTCGGGAAGAAGAAATGAGCGCTGCAACCCATGCTACATCTTTGCGCCAAGCTGCTTGACTCCCATCCCATGTTGCACACACCGCCTCATCTGGGAAATCCTCAGTGCAAGTTTTCCCATATGTCTCCATATCAAGAGGAAAACGAGACAGTGTATCAGCATCAATATTGGACTTCCCAGGCCAGTATTTAATGTCGAACCGAAAATCTGAGAGTTCACCCACCCACCTATGACCAACTGCATTAAGTTTGGCTGTACTTAAAATGTAGGTCAACGGGTTGTTGTCTGTGTATACCGTAAAGTGAGGGGCATAGTACAGGTAATCCCGGAACTTCTCACACACAGCCCATTTCAATGCCAGAAACTCCAGTTTTCCACTGTGTAGATGGTAATTGCGTTCGGCTGGTGTAAGTGTCCTGGAACCGTACCCGATCACTCTCAGTTTGTCATTCTGGTGTTGGTACAAAATGGCTCCCAACCCCTGGTCTGACGCATCGGTATGTAGAATAAATGGCAGACTAAAATCCGGATATGCCAGGACAGGTGGGTTTGTTAGGACTGTAATTAGCTGTTCAAGAGCTTCCTGGTGTTTGGTGGTCCAGCTCACTGGTGCTCTGGAAGATAGTTGGGGCTGTTTGGATTTCCCTCTCCGGGCTGATGTCTGAGCTGTACCTGATTTATTCTGGAGCAGCTAATAGATCGGTTTAGCAATCCGGGAAAAATCCTGAATGTATGAGCGGTAATAGCCGAGAAATCCAGCCAGCCTCCTAACCTCTCCGACTGTCGTTGGTTGCTTTTTACTCAATGTGTGTATCGCTTCCAAATCATGGGGATCTACTTTGACCCCTTCTGCAGACACAAGACGACCCACATATCGAACCTCTGACTTGAACAGTTCACATTTTTCCGGTCTCAGTTTTACTCCATGACGCTGGAGAGCCTGTAGGACCTGGCGGAGTGCTTCAACATGTTCCATAAATGACTTAGAATAGCAGAGTACATCATCTAGATATGGAATGCAGCACTCATCTCGAAGTGGTCCTAACATTTCCTCCATACTCCGCTGAAATGTTGCAGGGGCGTTCGAAAGCCCAAATGGGATTCAAACCCACTCATAGAGTCCCCACGGGGTGATAAAGGCAGTGAATTGACGTGACTTCTCTGCAACAAAACCTTGGTGATAGGCTTTGCCTTGGTCTAGTATACTAAACCATGCATTTCCTCCAAGGGTGTCAGTCAGGTCCTTTATCCTGGGTAGCGGGTGTCGATCAGGTACCGTCTTTTTGTTTAAGAGCCGATAATCAATACATAGCCGTAGGCTGCCATCTTTCTTTCGAACACACACAACCGGTGCAGCGTACGGGGACTTGGATTTGACTATCCAGCCTTTAAGTAACAGGTCCTGTATATACTCTTTCATTTCTCTAAAGAGAGGTTTTGGAACAGAGGAGTAGGTGGCTCTTACAGGAATCTGATCTTGAAGAGTGATCGACATCTGTAAACTGGGTATACATCCAATATCATGGCTGTCTCGTGCAAAAGCCCCAGCTTCTTCACAAAGCATCTTATTCACCACTGTCCTTTGATCCTCATCTAGATGGCTGAGGTCTACAGAGGGTTGCCATGGAGCCTGACTGAGATTGATGGGTGCTGGAGTAGCACTGTTAACAGCCACCGCCGGGTTCGCTACTTCAGCTGAGCTTGCTGAAATCACCTTATCAACGTCATGAATGTTGCCCAGAACTGTTTTCCTTGGTAAAGTGATTATATGTCTTGTATTATTTCCAACAGGTACAGCCACATAGGGTCTGTTTGGATTTTGGACCTCTAAAACACCTGCTCCAACATCCAGTTTAGCTAAGGGGATACTGTCATCATCAGGCTCAAACAGCACAACAGAGTCAGGGAAAATGGTGTCAAATGGAACCTGACATTTGACCCAGGCCACTTGACCAGCTGGAATGACTGTGTCTTGTTTGCCTGTCCGTAGTTGTCCCCACTGCACAGTAAGCCTGTCTGTCTGGATAAAATTCACCAGGAGTTTGGCCTTCTCCGCTGGAATGGAAATGGCATTACACACCAGGCTGGTAAGTGTTGGAGCTAGGTTCTGAGGCTGCTCTTTTATCATTACCTCCAAAACATTGAATCCCAGCAATGGTCTTTCCAAGGCAAGACTACTGACAAGGAAAGGAACATTAATAGACAGATCAGGATTTGTGTTTCCCATCAGATTAACAGTAATGGGTAACCAGCCATCAAATGGGATAACAGCCCCATCTATGGCACAGATTTTTAGGTCATCTTCATCATCCAGGATTTCACTGAGTGGCTTGACAGTAATTTCTGGTAAGTATTTGTCTTTCCAGCTTTTATCAATCATGCTCACCTGGGCGCCTGTGTCTAGTAAAGCAGTGACAGCAAAACCATTTAAGCTACACTGGGTTAAAGCTTTCCTCCCAATGAGCTTGGCTAGAGAGTCACTTTTGCTGTTTGGTGAGTTATGGCTGGTTGTATTTGTCAAGTGAGTTGACTGACTGTGTTTGTGTTGTTTTGTTCCCTGGTCTTGTGTGGGTACATGGATGGTTACAGATTGTTGTTGTTCAGACTCACCAATTTGACCTGTTGCATGTAGGGACTGTTGGGGCCCGGTCACTGTCTGTCCCCCGGCAGGGACCGGCTCCAGTTTTCCTGACGCGTCGGTTTCTGGAGGCAGCCCACTGCTTTGTGGCCTTCCTCACCACAGTGAAAACAATGGATACAGTTAGGACGGTTTTGTTCAAGACACTTCGTGCAGCTATACCGCCTTCCTATTTGCTTGTCCCTGTTGTGTCTTGGTGGCTGTTTATTTTGTTCAGATGCTTGTTGTTGAGTTAATTTTTGTAATGACTCAACAAGCGTGGTGAGCTTTTCAACCTTTTCTTTTAGTTGTTGGACTCCATCAGCTTGTGGTGTTCTGCCTAGACCCTCTCTTGCACTTGGATATTGGGCAGCATTTGCCTCAACCTGAGCACTGTGTAAATTTGTGGGTCTTTGGCGAGGGGCTGACCCCAACCGTCTCTGTCGTTCATTCGCATCACTTATTATTTTACTCATCTGTTGTAGTATTGCTTCATCAGTTACACAAGGGTCAGCTAGAAGGGGTTTAAGTTCTCTCCGAACATTATCATGCTTGTGCCCAAGGCCTTGGTACACAGTATGGATGAAAATATCTTGAACTGTGCTTGGGCTGTACTTAACATCTGTGTCACCATGTTTTGAGCCCAATAAGATCTTTTGCTTAAGCCCAATGGCTCTGTACAGGAATTGTTGGGGTGTTTCGTTGTCCCTTTGTTTGGAACACATGAGCTCCTGGAAAAACTCTGTGTTGCTTTGCTCACCAAGATGGGAGTGTAGAAAGGCTTTAAGTTCTTCTACTGTCAAATCATCCTTATTCATTAACATCTCCTTAAAATTTCCAGGTTTGATAACTCTGAGGACCGCCCTCACAATTTCTGTGTCACTGAACTGATCCCTTAATCCCTCATCAACCTGGCGACACATATTGTTGTAGTTAATGTCTGACCCCTGGTCTCCAATTTGACCTCCTTGTATTTTAAACTCTCTACGATGAAGGTAGGAGAGATCTCTTAATGAGATCAGACCGTCATGAGCCAGAGGTGTGGCTAATTTGTCTCTGCTCTCTGTACTCTGCAACTTACTCTGTGACTTTTCTGGTGGGTGTGATGTAGACTGTGAGGAGGTGGTGGGTATGAACTGCCTGACCTGCTTGCTAAGCGTTTCACAACTGGCAAGTATTTTCTGTATGTCCGTGCTACCCATATCACTAGCTATCAATGTTCCCTGTTTATCTGCATTTACATCACAAAGATCACTTTGAAATGTAACCACAGGGTCAACAAAACCCTTAACTTGACTGTCCTTCAAATCAGCATCATGACCTGGTGGATTTACAAAAGGGACTTGTGTGATCCTGGCATCCGAACGCTGCACTTGCCGTTGAGATGCATGACCCTGAATGGCTGCATCCACCAGGTCCCTTAACTCTAACAAATGAGCCATGCCAGTGTCCTCAGACTCCAGCAAAGTCTTACTGCTCATAAAACTGGTGATGTACTCATAGCAATCCTCTTCATCTGCCGACTCAAGATGGAATGGCTCCACTTCTGAAACTGAACCCACTGACCTGGCAATCTGGAACAGTTCATCTGCAGGTAGGTTGAGCAAGTCCTTCTTGATGGACCACACCAAGGTTTTCCTCTCACCGTCTGCCATAGCTGTTCCTTCTTCCCAGCAGTGAACTACACCGTTTAAAGTCCTGGAGCCCTTTCCTTCTTTGTCTTTTCCTTCACCGGTGGACAGGGTAAGACGTCTTCCTCATCCGCCGAGATGAACGAGTGATGAGGTCTGAGGTCCCCAGCATCTGTATCACTGGAACCACATCCCAGTCTGGCGGGGAGTAGGATCCCGGACGAGCCCCCACAACTGTAACGGGTACCAGGGTTCTGAATCCGTCAGCAGCAGATGTAGCTGAAAAACAGCATGTAAATGAGCACACTGGAGACGCAGTCTGTGTTACTCCACTTTCTCTCAGCTTATTTTATTGAACAAACCAGCTCCTTTAACTGTCAATACAGCCCCATTTATAGTTCAGTAATTTACTGTACATATTAGACATGTTCCATCATACATAAAATCAACATTAGCTTTCTTTAAGACAGAAATAATCCCATAACATATTTTGTCACAATCCCCTCAGGTAACCTTTACCTTCAATTCACTGCACTTTTTGTGCACATTTAATCACACACACAGTATTTTACAGTTATTGTAAACTGGCATAACTATCTTCAAATTCAAACCACTTTAATTAAATGTATGCATTAAATCACAGTTTAACCATTCACCACCGTGTTTAGAACACAAATAAACCATGGAGCCTGATAACAGCATATAACTCACATACCATAGAATATACATATGCCAACTTCCTTTACCAGCAGTTACAGTTAGTAATTCAGTGGTTGCACCTACATAACCCGCTATTATCCGGCGCTACTGTGTGCTAACCAACTAGCATCATTGCATGTTGGCTACTTCTTTTAGCTGCTGCTGGCTCCGAAACACTACAAAACTCTCCCAATATCCTTCACACATTGACGCATTTCTCTAACCATTTCTCAAACAGTACCAAATAATAGATAAAACTACTTTATTAACATAAACTTGGAGCTTATTCTCACCTGAAAAACAGCATGTAAATGAGCACACTGGAGACGCAGTCTGTGTTACTCCACTTTCTCTCAGCTTATGAGAAACGGCAGAGAAACAGGCAGCTCAGATTCTCCATGCGCCATCCACAGGTGAAACACAGTTACTACACCCATCGTCTCCTGTTAACAACAAATAAAATAACTACTGATTATAACCTAGGAACATTTAAAGAAATGCATGCTCCTTATTTTTCTATTGTGGGCACACATCAGTGGGCATCACACTTACCTGCAACAGCTAAGAAAGATTACAAGTAGATCGTTTTCAGGGCAGTCAGCTGTTAAGTTCCGATATTGGTTTCACATAAAACAGACTTTACTTAGCCTGGCGGGCACTGCAAATGTCTGTGGGTGTCAGAATGGGCCCAGGTGACTGTCTCTACAATGCTGCTGGTGAGGAACAGTGTGCGAAAGAGGGCTATTAACCTTGGCAGCAAATCTTTATACAGTGAGCCCCCTGCTGTGAGAGGCAGTCCCTGGGTGCCTGTAAAAGTCTCATGTTTCATGTGGCTTTCATCTCAGTCTGATTTATCCCACATGGCAACTGCACAACAACCATGGGAGAAAAGGTCCATGATTCTCTGTAGTTAGATTATTCTGTTACTAGCTGATTCACTCCAAGTATTTATTGAGAGATTCTTGCCAGATCATCCTGTATAATATATACCGGTATGTGTTTTAACTAGGGCTGGGCAACGATTAAAATATTTAATCGCGATTAATCGCCCTGATTAATCGCGATTAATCGCATTGTATTTACAAACTCCAAGAATGAATTCAAAAGTAGTGTAAAGAGCACTTTTATTTTAATGTTCTGCTGCCATATGAACAAAAGTGTTGTAACATTTGTAGCACTTATTTTATACTGGATATTTTCAACCCATCTATTGAATTTAGTGCACTACTTGATCTTTTCTTCATAAGAGAACAGCAAACACTGCAGCCAAAATATGGCCTTTTTTGACCTGCTGTATATTAGCCAGTCCCTAAGCTTGATGTATCATGAAATTGTTGACCTTTTGGGTTTTGTGGTTTTTATTTTATTATTACAATTAAATAATAATAATAATAATAATAATAATAATAATAATAATAATAATAATAATAATAATGTTATGTTCAGTGTTTTTTCGCTAATCCACCTCTTATATATTTCAATCCTTATGTAATTTTGTCTCCTATAAATTTCCCCGTCGTGGGATAAAAAAAGGATTAGCTAATGTTATCTTATCTTAAATAACACTATTTAATATATGTACTGGGTTCTTTCAAGGTCTTAATTACATGTTATGTGTGGGCTCCAGTAACATCCATCCATCCATCCATCCATCCACTGATCTACCTGGATGTTCCCTGGAGGACTGAAACGCCTCAGTCAGAGGCGTCTGTGGGTCTGTCGGGGCAGTGAGAGAAGTTTCGTCTCCTCTCTCCGTTTCTGGGGCTCGACGTTTTCATGTTTTTTCACGTACTTAGATACATTTGTTGTGTTTCCACTGAAATGAACCGGCTTTTTACAAAACATACAGATTGATTTCATTTACGGTATTAAAATAAAGCCAAACGGTGCTACTTCCTCTGTTCATGTTTTTCCGCTGCTGCGGTCTCTGCGTGCTGATTGGCTGGCGCCGCTGAGCCATGTACGAGAGGGGAGGGGGAGCGAGAGAGTGCTGCCGTGACAGCGGGCTGCAGTCAGCGCGTGCTGACTGACACTGACTGAAAGCATGTGAGCAACATGCGTTAATGCGCGATAAAATAAATATCGCCGTTAATAGTCTAATGAATTAACGCGAAATTAACGCGTAAAGACAACATTCTGTTAGAAATGCAGCGTATGAGTAGAATGTAGAAATGGGATGAATGACTGGAACATCAGTCCTGGGAGCGGCATGCACACCTAGACAGTCTGGAACACAAGGCTGGGACACAAGGTCATCAGATGTGTCACCCAAGTGGTGACACATTATTTTACTGACGACATGTTAGGAAGCGTACACTCGTCCTTGCATGGGCGTGTACCTAGACTTCTTTATAATGCTTAAGAAATTAACAGTCGGGGCTCTTGCCACAATCATTGCCGTTGTGCCATGTTCAATCAGGAGCCCGTCAGCGCTGATGTGTCTGTAAAACATTCCTCTGCCTTTTAGATTAAATATGGTAAAATATAGTTACGGTTTGAAGAGTCTTTTTATTACTACAGAAGTCTACAATGCAAATTAGAGCTTTTTAATTCTAACTGCTCTTTCGGCCAGTATCTGCTTCTTTCTCACAATGTCCTCGTGATCACCTACCCCAGCCCACCTATTGTGTCAACACACACACACACACACACACAAAGAGAGAGAGAGAGAGAGAGAGAGAGAGAGAGAGAGAGAGAGAGAGAGAGAGAGAGAGAGAGAGAGAGAAATCTGCCCCAAGATGCCACAGGCATAAGGAGATAAGGGGAGTGCAGACCCCACTCAAGTTTATTTTACTTTGAGAGTGGTCTAAAAGGCAATGGTTAAAGCTAAAGGTTCTTGTAACGGTCTGACCTTCTGGCTATTTTCGTACCTTCAGCACTGCTCGTTGTAAAGAAAATTTGAAAAATTCAAAGTCAAAAGATTTGAGAAGATTACCCATCGGGTTTTGAAAAGATACCGTAGCAGTTTATGGGGATTACATGAGTGTATGTTGTTCGACATCCCATCCATCCCCTTCACCCGAGTGTGGTCGCCGATAGCATGAGGCGCCTGGCTCAGGACACAGAGTTCATACACCAGGATCTTTTCCAACGCACTCCCTCAAACACTGTGTGACAAACCTCTGCTGTAGCCTCACGAAGGTGATGGAGGTGATGGGAATCTTAGTTTAGGCAGGATTGTAGCCCTCTTTGCCTTTGTCAGTGTCCTAGCCAGACACAAGCAGGAAACACTGAGTCATTTGTGCTCATGACTGAGCTTGCTTGCTAAGCACATACACCCTGTCCCCCCAAAAAATGTATTGCATGTTTGCATGAATCATAGAAATGCCATATTTTGTATTCACATTGCAGGATTTTGTCGAAAAGTAACAAATTTGCACCTATCAAAACAACCCCATGGCATGGAGTTCTCAAGTTCACCTTTAAGCAAGCAGAGCCTAACTTATTACAAAATAAATATGCTAAATGTTGTGGACGAAGAGAATGCTATCCAGCTTGCTTTGCAACTGATGTTACTAGTTATTTTAACCAACATGAAAACCAATTGAAAAGGGTTAGTTAGTATCAAGTTGTATTACCAAACTAGCTAAGATGTGAAATACCTAGGTGTTTAGTGGTGATGCTAACATGTACTGGTATTGTCAGGTCCAGTAATGTGACCAAGCTAAAACTGCTTAAAATAATCATACTACATAAATTAATTGACATTGATATGATGTGATATAAACCGCACAATTAGGACACATTTGAAGGTAATAGAACACAGGATGTCTAGGATTGCTTACTGTCACATGGACCACAGCTACCCACATGAACCTGGGTGCTGGTGACTCTCAGAAGTGCAGGACATCCTCTTCGTCTTCTTCTTTTACCATGTTAAGATGGTTTGTAACCAGCTTACAGGGACATTACTTCCACCTCCTGGTGCAAGACATCATTAACGTTTTTCCCATTTCACTTCTTATAACTTCAATGAAAAAAAAGTAAAATAAAAAAATCACACAAATTTTATATAACAGAATCTTGCTTGTTTTACAACTGCAATTATTTAAACTGTGTGGGTACTTAGTAACTAATCTAGTTCATTACATTATAGAATTCATTAGATTATGTAGATAATAATGCATTTAAAGGCATAAAATATGAGATTTTAAATTATGCTACACTTTGTCATGAGTTGAGGTTAGCGAACCCGAAATTTAGCCGCAAACAGAGTCACGAATAAGAGGTTTATTGAAAAGGATGAATAGTGGCAGATGGGACAGATAAACAGTACCGGATTTGAGCAGGTAAATAATGGCAGCAGGAACAGGCAGTTGGGGGTGAGCAGGTGGCCGAAGGATGCAGCTCCAAGTGGAGCAGATCAGGCGGTGAGAACAAGGGAACCACCAAGGCGGGCAAAGCAAGCATTTGAGGCTTGCGGGTGAACCGGTAACACTGCAGTGTAGAGACACTGGCAACTTGGAAAGTCAGCAGGCAGAGCACGCAGGGCACGGTGAGGGAGAGCGAGGTAGAGAGAGAGAGACATTCTGGCGGAGATGAGTTGGCTGAGGAGGGTAAATATTGGCTGGTGAACGGGTGGGCTGAGCAGACCTAATTAGTGGTAACATGTGGAGATAATCTAGGGTGGGGAGTTGGCTGGAGGTAAACTGGGCTGATTGGATAGTGAAAAAGTCCAGAAAATGTCCAAAGTAAAATAAAAAAAACTAAACCACGACACATTTTCAGATTTTATTTGTCAAAAATTCAGAAAGCATACTGTGTTTTCTTTCTACTTCACAATTATCCAGTACTTTTGCAGGTCTATCACTTTAAGTCCACATAAAATACCATTTAGCTACAGAAAGGCAGCTTTGGTAAAATGTAGAAGAACTCCCTGTGAACCATTACAATACAAAGCACTTGAGTAGATACTTTTCCAATTAAGTTTTTCCAACATAATAAACTGCAATCAAACTGACAGTATTCTCTTACAGATTTTGGGATCAAACAAATCTTTAGTACAATGACGTATTCCCAATTCATCCACATCCTGCAGAAACTTAACAGAACCAGCTAACGTTTTGACTCAGCAGAAAATCTAAAGCAGTCAAGGATCGAGCAGGACGAGCTGGCTGTCCAGAATTTACTGTTTGTAAATTGTACTGTTTTGATGACCTACTGTGGGGTCAGGGTTCAGCTGGAAAAGATCTTTCATATATGTCTCCTGGATGTTTCCACCACTCTCATAGAAACACGTCTTTTTTCACTGACACTGAATTTTCTTGGCTGAGGAAGCAGGTTAATACATCAGCAACTTTCAAATCTTCTGTGAGCCGAATCGCCATGGATATTTTACTGCACTTCCGTGCTTGAACTCAAATAAGACCATGGGTATTCTCCTCTGGGATAGTTTTATCAACTGGTCTGTCAGTGGTTATCTTCTTCACCAGTTTCAGTACAGATCTTTACTTGTGTAGTTTTCACTGGCTGTCCATATTTTGTTGCCTGACCTGAGTCAGAATGAAATTTGGAGTCGTCCAAAGGAGATCCTGGTATCTTATCAGCAGCTGGATGATGTTGCTATGGAGAACTCCTGCTACTCTGTCACGTTGGACCCTAAGTCTTTGAAGATGAAGATGTTGGGTGCCACAACAAGAGGGACGTTGTTTAGAGTCATCTTATTTTTAGCCAGCTGGTCGATAACTAGCTGAAAAAAAACTCAACCAATGTCTTCAAAGTATCTCAATTGGCCTCAGGCAACAAAAGTACCTACAGGTTCAAGGCCTGGACCTATTGTAACTTTGTGGTGAGCTTGTTGATAAGAAAAGCATTGAGGTACTCCACAGTGAGCAGTGGATAGGGCAGTTCCTTGATGAACAGTTTCAAAAGGTTTGCATCATCATCATGCTGTTTCACCTGGTTCCACTAAAATGTCCGGTCATAGAAAGATAACTCAAGCTCCTGGTACAGTGACTCTAGTGACTGCTCCAGTGAAGACCACCAACCGCCTTCAACAAATTATCACACAGTTCACGGCCAGATTCTACAGGGATGAACTATGGAGAGCAACAAAACGCCATCTGCAAGGATCTTCACCTTTGCTTTATTCTTTAATTTTGTATGTACTTTCTTATGTTTACACAGAAAAGTTAAATTTATTTTTTTATCTATCAACTAGATAGCTAGGCGGTTTGAACCTGCTACTCATCTCAGATTTTGAAGAGAATAAGCTTCCTGTGGCATTGTCAGAGTTCAATAAACAAATATTGCTGTATTGGAACATTTTATATATATATATATAATATATAATTTTCCTCCGCAATCAACAATAATTTGGAATAGCAGGGGCCTGTTTCAATAAGGAGGTCCAACTTGAACTCTGAGTTGACTTAGCCTGAGATGGGAAACTCTGAGTTTTGGGTTTCAGAACAGCTGAAATGAGTTAGTTCAATCAACTCTGAGTTGACTGACTCTGAGTTAAGCGCGTGCACCACAACTATAAAAAGCCATTATCAATGGAGCGCAGATATTACGAGTCACCATGGCAACAGCGTCAGACAAAAAAAGGTGAGCATATTTCTCACCAGCAGAACTGGATGTGCTTATGCAAGCATATGCAGAATTTGAAGATGTATTTTTAAAAAAAAAGCAACACGGCTGAAGCGGCGAAGGAGAGAGAGTTAGCTTGGGTGAAAATAGCTGCTCGAGTCAATGCGTAAGTTTACATTTTAATTACTTTTATACAATGTTGGGTGTAATGAATTAAGTTACTAAGTCATCTTAATACTGTAATTAAATTAAAGACTGTACAACAATAGTGGATTTAATGGATTTAATATCAAATTTTAAAAGGTATATTTTTAATTTAACTTTCTCCCTCTAGTTACACACTTTGGTCAATTTAAAATTAATTAATGCAATTGAATATTGTTTATTTGAAAGCATTAGAAGTGCAGTTTCTTGTCTCTCCTTGTATTGTTCAGGTGGTTGAGGTTGATTTGGGATTTAGAAAGTAATTAATAAGTAAGTAAAACAAATTAGTAAGTAGACCAATACTTTCTAGAAACAGTAATTATTACATTAATCTAATTCGACTTGTTGAAGATAAAATTTGTAGTTAGTAATTAAGAACTATTTTAGAGTAACTTACCCAACTGCTATAATATCAGAGGTGAAACTGCAAGAACAGTATTTTATTAAACCTAATTTAATGGATAGGTGCAATCCGGCAGGCATCAAAAGAACATGGCAGCAGCTGAAAATGAAATATAAAAACATACTTCAAGCAGGTAAGCACATCATAGGAGTAGAGTAGCTACCTGGCTTTACAAACATTTGACATATTAAATGACTAAATGACATTCAGTGTCTAGCAGTGCAGCAGCATTTTTGACATAGGTCTAAATGTTCATTCTCATTTGACTTCTACTCAGCCAACAGAAAGAAGGCAGAGGCTCGTAAAACAGGGGGAGGACCTGCACCACCACCCCTGACAAATGCAGAAGAGATGGCCCTGAGCCTAAATGCTGGAAGGCCAATGGCTGAGGGAATTCCTGGAGGGACTTCATCAGAGCCAGTCACTCCAGAAGATTTAAGTGCCTTCATAAAATGTAAGAGGTCTACCTACAGTGTTATTTTTTTATATATAGACTAAATGTGATATTTCCATTTATATTACTTTGGGTTGGGTTTTTTGTTGGTCCCAACAGATTCGGATGGTAATATCTGCCTCTTGGAGCCTCCTGTCCCAACAGTACCCCATACAGTTGTCAGTAGCCTTCTCCATACACCATCAATTATGATAAATAGTATTATAAAGTGTACTCTATGAAATGCTCATCTTCACAGGATGATGAGGATGAAGAAACCGTTTCTGCTGCCACAGACCGGCCTGCAGAGGTAATTTTAATGTTATATGTCTACACATTAAACAATCTACACATTTACATTTATATGTGGAGTAGCCTATAGAATCCAAGCTTACATCTATAAATGGTCATTGTTATCTCTACCCCCCAGAGTTATGGAAGAACAGCAGGAGGAAGGTCCATCAACTTCTGGTGCACAGATGGACACAGTTCAGTGATTTACAGTAAATGCCACAGTTTCATTCTGAATTTTAGACTACATTCATGATGTAGCTCTAATCCAATGTATTTTCAGTTGCCAGTTAAGGAGTTATATAGACTTCTTCTTATTAAAAAGATAGAAAAAAACAGCAAAGAACTTGTATACTTGGACCGCCAGATCCAAAAGGCAGATCTGGAAATCGACATTCTGAGACTTAAGCTAGAGGTGAGTGTATGGTCACAGGTGAATTCTAGGAAGTATTGAAACTATTTTAAAATCTTTTTTTTTTTTTTTTCTTTTTTTTTTTTAGCAAATGAAGAACACCATATAAATTGCTGTGATAGGATAGGGATATGACAAAAATCCACTCTGGGCCTCAAAATCCTTTCCCGACGTAAATGTAACTCCCTACGAAGTAATACAGCCTCTTCGTCAACAGGATCATCCATAAAAGGACATGCCATTTCATTCCCTTTGATGCGCTCTGCGTGACTGAAATGTGCGCAATGAATATATCCCCAAAGAATCAATGAGGTGTTTAAACACCACTTCTTCTTTGAAAAAGGGGAGGAGACCAAAATAAACTGGGTTTTCTGAAGAAAACCTGCTCCCGACCAGGTTAGGTTCACAGAGTAAATTGCCATGGTAACTGACTCTGAGTATAAGTTACCTCTCTTTAAGAAACGGGCTTGACTTACTCTGCTTTCTCAGGTTTAACTTACCTCCCTTTCTGAAACCGAAAACCCAGAGTTTCCCTCATTTTAGGGTTAACATACTCAGAGTTTTCACTTAACCTCCTTTCTGAAACAGGCCCCTGGTCTAATTACTTACTCTGCACACCTGCCTAACATCTCCCCTGCTGCAATCACCTCTCACCGGTTTCACCTGCCTCCACCTCCATATAAGCTGTTGGGACCAGACATCAGTGCCAGGTTGTCTTGTTGAGTTGATGGGTGTATCTCCTCCTGCAGCATTCAGTTTTTGTATTGTCTTTTGGATTATTTTCACCCTCTTGTCTCCAGAAGCCTGAGCCATCCTGTTCTGTTAGTCTGTCCCTGTTTGTACCTGCCCAGCTGGTCTGTTTATTTTTATACCGTCTTTTGGTTCAACGGCCTCTTTGGATTTTCCCCTGTTTTTTTATTTTGTTATTAAAGAGCCTTTCCTTTAAAAAAAAAAAACTCTGCTGGTCTGGCTGAATTCTGGGTCTGCTGCCTCTGATCATTACAAAATGACACTCATAAAATACATGCTTGTACAAATTTTTATTTTGTTATTTTTCAAGCACTTTTGAGAATTGGAATGAAGACATCCTAGTGCCAAATGTTAAACTCTGGACTATAATGGCTAAATGACTAATCATGACGCCCTGATGTTTACACAATGTGTAAATGAATTGGTAAATAAATACCATGCCGATATATATTTTTTTGCCTCTTAAACAAAGATAGACACGGTATTAGGCATTAATACAAATTTTACATTTCAATAAAGTCATAAGTTTTATTGTTCGTTTTTTTTTTCACTCTCTCTCACACAGATCTAATTCTGAGCTTTCACACCAACAACAATATTTTTGCTTGCTGTTTATGTCCATATTCATACAGTTTAAGCCTGGAAAAAGGTTTTAAATTTCCAGGTCATTCCAGTCTTACACTTTGCTTGCAACTGGGCAGGAGCTTAATACCCTGAATGAGACAGCAACTGTTTAGTAACTCCAGGTCCTTCGTTTGGCATCGTAATTCAGCCTTAGTTTGTCAAATACAGAGAAAACAAATTAATAAGTATTAAAGTACGGTTTATGGGTTGGGTTTCTGCAATGTTATCAGCATGTTAAAAACTCATCTTTAGAGCCAATGTCTGCTCAAAATGGTGATCTGCACCAAGTAATCTACTTTCAGCAGTTATCACCGGTTATTGCACCGCAAACTGCAGAGTTGCTCTGTCTGCCTTTACTACCATCGGCTCCTATGGCGGAGGGATATTTCAGCTGGATACACTCTAAGTGTCAAGTGCAGGCAGGTGTCTTCATAACCGCCGTCCCTTATTTTAGAGCCCAAATAAGCGATTTCACTTTCAGAAACGTGACCAAAAAAAACGCAACCCGTGACTTATGAAATTTACAAGCGCCTTTAGAAAAAAAACAAGCCCAAAGTCGCATGAAATAAACAGTCTGTGCAACAGTTTTGCTAGCGCTCTTGAAACAACGGAAAGCGCCGAGGGTAAAAGAAACACAGTGCGGAGAGCACGGCAGGGAAAAACATTAGGAAACAGTGTGTGTTTTGAGGCGCAATTAACGGCGACAAAAAAAAAATGTCGGCGTTGTGGTCTAACGCATTAAAACTGACAGCACTAATTTATAAACATTTTTAAATTCAGACCAGAGGGGGCGAGGAATGTATCCCCCCCAGGGATGAATGACCAGAGGGGGGGACGTTACAAACAGAGGGGGGGTAAATCCCCCCCAGCAAATCGCACCCAGTATATATATATAATATAAACTTCAGGTTATGTGGAATGAACAGGTGAACTTGCATTGAGTATTTGGCAAATACCAGCACTGCCCAAAACGTATGTTCACCTGAGTGAAACACAAAGTGGATGTTGTGTAAATAAATTATCGGCAGCCGGTGCACGTTGTGATGTGTTTTGTGTACATGTGCTAATGAGTTTACACAGGTGGCACCAGGAAGATGAAAGACATGCTGGAAAGACAACAGACCAGTGAGGGAGAGCAGAACAGAGGAGGTGTGATGAGTTGCTGTCAGCAGGGGACCGTTTGGCTTAGATCACTGCACTACTTGTGTGTGTGTGTGTGTGTGTGTGTGTGTGTGTGTGTGTGTGTGTGTGTGTGTGTGTGTGTGTGTGTGTGTGTGTGTGTGCGTGCGTGCGTGCGCGCGTGCATGCGTATACGTGCATGCACAAATTTTGTCGTTTTCCTCCTCATCTATGAGCTCATGCCAAAATAAGCTCATTACCTTCACAGGAGCCATGGCTGGAATTCAGAAATTCATTAGCTCAACGATTTGCATAGATTCACTTTACTCTTCCACTATGTAAGTGTGAGCGTGTGTTTGTGTGTTTAGCACAGCTTGCTCCAGGCTCTCAAACCCACTCCTACCTGCTTCTCTGTCATGGTTTTTCTTCCCTCTTGTGTGGCTGAATTAAAATGTTCCCCCTCGCTTTGCTGAAGGTTTGAGCTTCAGCACGATTCATGTTCAAAGAACTCAAGTCTGAGAAGCAGATTCTGACAATTACTGCAACAAAGGCATGACCGACAGGGAGAGAAGCTTTAATTGAGTTAAAATTGAGTTTCTGAATAGATCATTGTGAATAAATAGTACTTTTCTAGCAGGCTGCACTCCAGCACAGGAGAGGGAAGATATGAAATCTTTCCCATGTCCCTGTTTCTGCTTTCATATCTCTCCCAACACTGTATTCATTTTCTTTCTCTGACTTATCAAGGATAATGCCATGATCTGTGGTTTGCCTCAGGTGCAGTATGTAGGACAGAGCCGAAGTAAGTCTGCAGTTCAATACATTTTGCATTACACAGAGCTGAACTCTGTTTTAACCTTATCAATTAACTGTTCTATCATGGAAAGAAGTAAAAATTGAAGATATGTCTTTTTGTACTGAAAGGGTTAACTGGATCTGCACTGCTCATTTCTCATATGGAGGTTGGTGTGTGGTTGTCAGAGAAATGAAGGCAGTGGTATAACTGTTTGCAGAATTCCAAGCTGTTTTCTGCTGAAAGATCAGCACCTAACATAACATTGCAGTCATGGGCTTAAGAGAGAAATATTAAAGTTCTTTTTAAAGCATAGTTTAGACAAATAAATGCTGAAGGGCTTAGTATTATTCCACCAAATCCTAAATATAATATACATACAGGTACATCTAAAAAATAGAATAATATTGTGTCAGGTACTGGTTACTGAGCCCGAATTCAGCCACACACAGAGCTTAGTTTCTGAGTTTTATTGAAGGTGATGAGTGGTGGAACAGGAAACTGGCAGACTGTACCAGATGGCAGCGGAGTGATGTTGACGGTGGCTGGAGCAGGAGGACGTAGTGGAGTCGAAGCCGGAGCACTTGAGGGAACGCAGGCAGGAAGGCAGAGACGAGGGAAGGCTGGTAGGCAGACACAGGGCTAGCTGAAAACGGGCACACGATGTGGGATGAAGGACGCTGGGAGATGTGAGGCATGAGCAGACACGGGAAGGACGTTGTCGAACCAGCAGCGAAAGCAGAAATGAGAGGAGTTTATGTAGGAGGTTGAACAGGTGGAATGAGTCCAGTCTTGATTATTGCAGCAGGTGAAACTGATCCAGCATGGAGTGAAGCAGGGCAGAGGAGGTAGTGGAAGGCTCTGGAACTGTCCATGGTGCAGTAGGAAGAACTGCATCCTGATATCAACCCCCCCCCCCCTCAAGGCCGAATCCCAGGCGGCCTAAACAAAACACCAGTTCAAAAACAAGAACACCCATCCCGGGTGGGCGGAGGGAGGACAGGATGGGGGGTTAGACTCCAACAAAAGGTGCCGGGGGAACAGAGACTTCTTGAAGCGTGCTGGAACTCAGAAACTTCTTGAAGCACGCTGGGACTGAGGAAACTTCTTGAAGCGCGCTGGGACTCAGGAAACTTCTTGAAGCGCGCTGGGACTCAGGAAACTTGACAGCGCTGAAACTCAGGAAACTTGACAGCGCTGAAACTCGGGAAACTTGAGGACGTGGAACTCGGAAACTTGAGGACGTGGAACTCGGGAAACTTGAGGACGTGGAACTCGGGAACTTGAGAGCGCCAGAGGACACAGGCGGTGACTTGGGTGCACCGGCGGGCTCTGGGGATGACTTGAGAGCGGCGGGCTTGGGAGCGACGCCTCTTGAGCGGCGGGCTTGGGAGCGACGCCTCTTGAGCGGCGGCTTGGGAGCGACGCCTCTTGAGCGGCGGCTTGGGAGCGACGGAGGACGTCCTGAGCGCGGCTGGCGGCGGAGCAGCAGAGTTCTCGGCAGGCTCCTTGGAGGACGACCTGGGCGCGGCAGGCAGCGGAGTAGGAGAGTCGTCGGCGGGCTCCGTGGAGGACAGCCTGGGCGCGGCAGGCGGCGGAGCAGGGTCAGCCGGCGGCAGAGCAGTAGAGTCTCAGGAGGCGGGCGTCGCGGTGGGCGACCCCGGCGAGGCGCAGTCATCTGGCGGCGAAACAGTTGGGTGTCTGGTGGCGGTCGTCGCCACCAGACACCCTTGACCTAGATCCACCTGGACCGCCTCGCTGGACTCGGGAGCGAAGACTGGAGGCGGATCCACCTGGACCGCCTCGCTGGACTCGGGAGCATAGACTGGAGGCAGGTCCACCTGGACCGCCTCGCTGGACTCGGAGCGTAGACTGGAGGCGGGTCCACCTGGACCGCGTCGCTGGACTCGGAGCGTAGACTGGAGGCGGGTCCACCTGGACCGCCTCGCTGGACTCGGGAGTGAAGGGAGGAGGCGGGTCCACTTGGACCCCCTCGCGGGATTGGAGGACTTCAGCTGGAGGCGGCTCCTTTCTCTCGTCGACCGGCGGCTCCTTTCTCTCGTCGACCGGCGGCTCATTTGTCTCGACGGCCGGCGGCTCTTTTCTCTCGACGGCTGGGGGGAAGTCAGCGAAGACCGGCGGCGGCGAGATGTGCGCACCCACGGAGGCCTCGAGCTGAGGCAGAGCAGCACCCTCGGAGGCCTCGGGCTGTCCTTTCTTCTCGGCTGACAGCGGGCCTCATTTCTTGGCGGCCGGCGGGTCTCTTTTCTCGGCGGCCGGCGGGTCTTTTTTCTTGGCGGCCGGCGGGACGTCAGCGAAGGCTGGCGGGGGCGAGATGTGCGCACCCACGCAGGCTTTGGCCGTGGCGTGCGCAGCAGGAATCTCAACTATAGCCAGCAGAGCGGAGCTTGCGTCGGCGGGCAGAGCGGAGCTTGCGTCGGCCGGCTGAGCGGAGCTTGCGTCGGCCGGCTGAGCGGAGCTTGCGTCGGCCGGCTGAGCGGAGCTTGCGTCGGCCGGCTGAGCGGAGCTTGCGGCAGAAACGCGCACACCCAGGCAGGCTTGGGCCGCGGCGTGTGCGGTGAAAACATCTGCGGTGGTTGGCAAGATGGTGTGCTCCCCTGCCTCATAGGCTGTGGAAGTTTCGTCAGGGGCGGACCAACGTGGGAGAAGGTCGTCCCTGTCCCCGTAGAAAAAGTCCCACAGCAGATCTTCATGTAGGCGGGGCGCGTCTGGCTGAGCCTCGGAGAGGATCCTGTGCCGGCGAGCCCAGCGTCTGCGCCGGGAGGAGCTGGGCACTGAATTGAAGGCTGCCGCAGGTGATGGGGCGACAGAAACTGTGGCGGGATCAGTGGTGGGGAGTGGTGGAAACAGCCGAGGCAGGAGCTGCAGCAATGGTGGAGACAGCCAAAACAGGAGCTGCAGCAGCGGCAGAGACGGCCGAGGCAGAAGCTGCAGCAGCGGCGGAGACGGCCGAGGCAGGAGCTGCAGCAGCGGCGGAGACGGCCGAGGCAGGAGCTGCAGCAGCGGCGGAGACAGCCGAGGCAGGAGCTGCAGAAATGGCGGAGACAGACACAACAGGAGCTGCAGCAGTGGCGGAGACAGCCGAGGCAGGAGCTGCAGCAGCGGCGGACAGGCTGGCCAATGGAGGTCTGGTTGGAGGTGGCCTGTGGAGAATCTGGGCGTAGGCAGCCTGCTTAATCCACTCGATCTCCTCCGGTAGCCCAGTGATTCCAAGGACGGACATCAGAGTGGTCTGATCTTTATAAAGGTTCCACAGACTCTCCGCTGTATCAACCCGCACCCAGGGCGGGTCAACAGTGGGTAAAGAGTCCAGAAACTTCCTCAGATCGAGGAACATGGTTTCAGCCAAGGAGCTCAGGTGGGAGGCAGGCACTGGACTCTGTGTGGGCGACAGGCTCATTCTGGCTGGTTTGAACTGTCAGGTACTGGTTACTGAGCCCGAATTCAGCCACACACACAGCTTAGTTTCTGAGTTTTATTGAAGGTGATGAGTGGTGGAACAGGAAACCGGCAGACTGTACCAGATGGCAGCGGAGTGATGTTGACGGTGGCTGGAGCAGGAGGACGTAGTGGAGCCGAAGCCAGAGGACTTGAGGGAACGCAGGCTGGTAGGCAGACACAGGGCTGGCTGGAGACGGGCACACGATGTGTGATGAAGGACGCTGGGAGATGTGAGGCATGAGCAGACACGGGAAGGACGTTGTCAAACCAGCAGCGAAAGCAGAAATGAGAGGAGTTTATGTATGAGGTTGAACAGGTGGAATGAGTCCAGACTTGATTATTGCAGCAGGTGAAACTGATCCAGCATGGAGTGAAGCAGGGGAGAGGAGGTAGTGGAAGGCTCTGGAACTGTCCATGGTGCAGCAGGAAGAACTGCATCCTGACATATTGATCTTGTGTTTTGAGTTGTGGACCAAAATGAAGGCAATGACTTGGGGATGGCATGTTGCAGCAAAGAATAATTTATTCAAATAAGTGTTAAGCTTACAGGTAGGCAGCGGAGCAGACAGGTGGAAACCAGACCCACAAACGCATAGCAGAGGACCTAATGATGAGTGTGACTGAATTGACTGACTATATAGGGGAGGATACAGAAGGAACAGCAGGTGGAGCAAATTAACATAGGTGAGAGGAGTAAATGTAATTAGGTTGAAGTAGAGAGAAGGCAATGAACTGACAAGGGCAGGGGGAGAACAGGATCTAACAGGGAAACATGATGAATGACCACATAAAGGAAAAATAACCAAACTAACTAAACTGAGAATGGGCTGGCAGGAAAATAAGAATCATACAGAAACAAGAATGCACTACTACAATATTAAGGAACAGAGAACCAACCAACGACATAAATCTACAGATAAACAATACTAAAGAGGTGCAAAACATTAACAGACTGCAAAATAAGTAATCAGACCCCTGGGATCCTGACAAATATTGTGTAAGTATGTGACATTTTTGCCTGTCATCTCAGAAAGTAAAACTCAATAAATAGAATCATTCCACGTAGAGAGATATATTGCAAGACTTTGTTTCCTGTACTTTTGATGATTATGACTGTAGACAATGACAACCCAAAATTCAGTTCTTCAGAAATTTAGAGTACTTTGAAAAACTGCTTTATTGGAAACGGATGGTGTCACACCCTAATCAGATAATTAGGTCAAAACACTTGCAAAGGTTCCCTTAGCCTTTAACCCTTTTAATGCTATTCATTTACCAAGACATATTTTGTTGTTTTGGCTATAAAAAAAGTACAAGAGATATCAATGTGTGTTTTTATTCAATCTTGTTATGTTATATTATTGAATAAACATGTAATTGCTGTTAAATGGAAGAAAAACTTTTTTTGTGTTTTTTTATTGAAGCAGTAACTGAAAATGCATCAGGACCACCTTAGTAACACAATAAATTGGAACCTGGAACTCTAATACACATTCACACAAAAGATGATGCTCATTGGACATTTGGTTTAGCTTTTACACTCTTCAATATGAAGAAAATTCCAATCGTTTTTAGGTCTTTGACACATAGTCTGCCAGTGCAAAGATTGATGAATTTTGAAGGTGTCTGTTGGTAATTTTATAATTAATTAGCCTTGCTTAATTCAGACCTCTCAACTTTTATCAAAAGTTAAGAGTGAGATTATGCTAATTTTGGGGGCGGGGCTTGTTTGGGGCGGGGCTAACTGCACCCTGGAAGAGCCGGTGGAGTCTCCATCTCATTTTTATCCCACCAGACATTGAAGTAGACATGTATTACTTTTGTTAAAAAGAGAAAGAGACGTATTAATACCTTATTGTTCAGTTAATGGATTAAAACATAAAAAACACACAATTGTTCAAATAATACTGAATAAAATTAAGTAGTTTTAAGTTATTCACCGAATTATTACACTGTTACACATTCATCTATGGGTTTGTTTATAATTGTAGATCTATAACCTGATTGGTGAATCAGGCTGAGTTTCATTAAGTCTTTATGGTCAACATTTTCCCCTCAGCAGCAACACTAAAGCACACAGAGGTTCCCTCATGCGTCTTTATGCACGATCCAGCTGCTGATGTCTCCCTCTTTTCAGCTTAATGCACTTCTAGACTGTTACAGTTTATAACCAGTCCGTTGCCAAAAAACGCATCCCCTGCTGTTTCATAGAAATATACAGTTGTAGTTGATGTAACATTTTCTACGTGTTTACACATGTGTTCTGAACTACTAGTGTGAATTTCAGGTGTGTGGGACAATTTTTAGATTAAAAACATAGGGTGATGGGTTTTTTGGCAGCCCCATTGCCAAAAAACGCATCCCCTGCTATCTCAGAGGAGTTGACACTTGTATGACTGTATTCCTGTATATCCATCTGTAATTAAAGGACAAGGGTCAGCAAATGCAATTCTGCCCTGTAAAACAATGACAGCGCAATTGTCGCTCTATGATCTGAAGCCCCACTTGGAGCTTTTAAACAGGCTTTTGAAAAACTTTGATAATTTGCTGCTGTAATATTATAGATTTTTCAGAATAAAAAGCTAGCAGATGTGCAGAATCAAAACATAACAGAAATACAATTATAGAGCATTCAGTATTGTAAGAAAGCCCACACTGTTTCTGGATAAATAGATTATTGTATGAGTTAAGTTCTATTCCGTTTTATGCCTCTTTCCTTGTAAGTTTGAAATGTCCCATGCTCCTGAATGCACCATAGCTTTCTGATGCTCACAAATGCATCCCACTGGTCTATGAACGCTGTGTCTGCACGTTTGATCTTCCGCTTAAGAAAAAGCTTTTTAGTTTCAAAACTCACGTCGGCTCTCACGGTTTATTGTTGTGTGTGAATGACAAGAGACCACAACAAATAAATCAGCTGTACCTCGGATAAAAACTTTGGATTTAATGTTGTTCATAACACCCGTACTTTTGTAAACGAATCTGCCAAATACACACAGTTTTTTTCACACTAGAAGTACATTTAAATGTTTTTATATAATTAATATAAGAACAAGTCGCTCCGTTGGTCGTATTTTAATTCGTTTTCCGTCGATATTCATTTGTACAGAGCGAGGCGCGCTCCCGCGACAGGGGATGCATATCTCGGCAGGCATGCACTTTTGAGCATAACACCGGCTCACTTTCACCACTGGTTAAGACTAAAATTATTCATAACTCTGATTACTCTTCCTGCTTCTCTGTTAACATGAACTGCAGCAGGAATTACTGATGGCCACATGTTGTGAAAGAAGCCGAAACAGCTCAGCAGAAGGCGGAGTTTTGTGGTCCGCAGCCCAGATGGGCTTTGTGATTTTTATGCGTGAGAAATGCCATGTTAGCGTATGAAATGCCATGTGTTGTGTGTGAGCATGTGAAGTTAGTGAAATGCGTGTGTCACACGGTCAATGCGTGAGAGTTGAGAGCTATGCTTAATTAGAAATTGATTAATCACCATTAAACAGCAGCACATGTAATGTAAACAGTATTGAAATGGATTTGGCTAATACTTAGAGTAATGTTATGGCCCTACAAAGCTAGACCTGCTTGTTAGCCATGATTAACCTATAGCTGTCCATACGGCTGTCTTTCAGAAACCAAAATAAAACACAATAAACAGCATATCACCTGAATTCAGTCAGAAAATGTAAACACTCAACAGTTCAACAAACGCCTTCTGGAGTAAAAACATCGGCCTACTAACACACCTACTTCGAAATAAATAATCTGAGCCCAGGCTCAGTATTGAACTCTAGCTCCATAAGATACAGATGACTTTCTGTTACTTGGTGTTGCTTCCCGGTGGGAGATCAGTTGGGATCCCCCCAGGAATGTACTGCGGCTTGGCGCGAGGCTGGCAGTTCCTTGCCGTGTCTCACCCGACTACCAGCAACGGGTGCAGGCGCGTCTGCTCATCCAGTCTGTGCGGAATGGGGGTCGTGGTAGCAGTCCTTGTGATTTGCATGGCCTCTGTCAATCCCACGACAGAGGGTAAAAGGGAGACCTCACACACTCGTCTGTGTGGCTCCAAGCTTAAGGCTCTTAAGCTCTCCTTCGAGGGGAAATGGGTGATTTGAGGCTTTTGTCCAGCAAAAGCTTTGGTCACCGGGTCCACTATGTGTTCAGGTACGTGGGAACTCAGCTGAGATTTTTGGGGTCTCCTCAATACAGTGGACGCGAGCAGAAAGAGCCCGGATTGCTCCGAGCAGTCTAGGTTAAATATTTTGGGTGGAGTCAAAGTTGCAACTTGAGCATGTTGCATGCTGGGAGTTGGAGCAATAGTAGTCCGAGCAAACATATTATTGCATATCTGATCTTAGGGGTATTAATGATGCGTTTAAAAATCACTACCAGAAATTTTTAGGATGCACAGAAAATCTAGACGTCATGACTACGCTGACTACGCTGACGTCTGGAAATGACGTCAGCATTGTTCTGTAATAGAACAGTACACAGTAAAATCGCCAGTGTACATATAACACAGAGTTAAATTTCCAGAGTCAATTTTACTCTGTTAAGAGTTAATATTTTACACTACACTACACTAAGAAATGTCAATCAAGTTTTTCACTATGTAAGAAGTAACACCCATAGTGTTATTCACATTTAACACTAAAGAGTTAAGTATTAAGAACTAACTTTTCCAGTGTTAAACCTACTTTACACTATGTTGATTATGAAATTACTCCAAAGAGTGTTGATTTTTAACCAACTCCTACCAGTGTTACATATTATCTACTTGTGCAGTCCCAGTGATATGACACAAAACTTAATCTTTGCAGGGGGAAAAAAAACACAATTGTATCCAAACCTTAATACATATTTATTCCAAGTAAACATGAAATATTGGCATTAAAAGTAACAACATAAAACATGTAAAAGTTCAAATCTTAAAGTCTCCATTATAAAAACATATTTTCAGTTGAACGCTGGAGAAAATCTCTTGGTACATTTTAAACTGCATAATACTGTATTGACATTTCTCACAGCCATGAAAATGTTTTTAAAGTGCATTTATAACGCTACACACTGAATGATTTCAGCAGTGTTAAACCAAGAGCAAATTTTGCCATCACCTGGAAACAATTAACCAAGTCAAACCAAAATCTTCAAAATCGGTCAATGAGGTATGTGAGTACAGTGTAAGTGTGCAGATGTTTTTCACAACAAATACAGAAACATGGAGGTCTGCAAAACTGTCGTTTACAAAAACCTTCACTATTAGTGGCAAAGATCTTGGTTGGAATATATCAGTATGGTGCTAGATGACACAAATGTATCTAAGGTTGAATAACAATAAATAACTTTTGCTTTAATAAAACAATCCACCCTCAGAAAACAATGACGAGTCAATGATTTTCAGTAAGACGGAATACACAGTCAAAACCAAAAACTCTGGTTAAGGCTGCATCATATGGCAATATTGTACTACAAACAGGGAAACATCCATTTGAACATCCATTGGTTTAAAATAGCGCAACTCTTGAACACTGAAAACATTAGGTGCCTGGGATGGCTTGTGCAAAACTTTAAACACCAGCAACTTGAAGCTGCGCAACAGCAGATGCACACATATCACAAATATTGATGTTGGGTGCTGGCAGGACATTAGAGCTACTGGCCGCTCCTTTAAAATGTTCCATACCACAATATGAGAGTGGTAAACAAAACAAATCAGGCCCATGATATCAATTAAGACTGAGTGACATGGGAAAATCACTCAAAATACAGATAGAAGAGCTTTTAGTGAAAAGTAACAAATATGCTGCCGACCTGGAGTCATCTATTAACTAGTGCAGCAGCCTGGCCCTAACCTCAGCAACACGTGGGCTCTCCTGGACTTGACCAATATCTATGTTGTAAATGGTTGTCTGAATGAAGGTGAACATGTTGTGGAGCATCTGGTTGTACATGGTACCAAATACAAAGTGTGCTTTAAAGAGTTCGTCAAAAGCTCCTAAGGTACTGGTCGAACTACCTCCTTATGAGCTTGCAGCTTGGGCATTTTCTTGACTCTCAGCAGCGGCGTGGCATAGCGCTGTGTCCCTTCCACATCTACGCGCACGGTTTTCTGCTCCAGCATGGCCATGGCTTCCTTATCCTGACGTGACCGAGTTACAAGCTTCTCGCTCCTGTATGATAGAACGTCTAATTGCCAAAGCCTTTCAACATTCTGGAACAGCTCAGTGGAGGGTGAAAGGGTGGACACATGGAAACACTGGCTTGACTGTAGCTGCTGCTGAACTAACCTGGTTGGCCCTTGCAGTGTCCATCCAAGCTTGGTCTTCACTGCAGCTGGTCCACCTGAGGGACCAAGTCGCACAGGCTCAATGGGTGTGATTAGCTCGGGGTAGTCTGAACCAATCAGGATGACTGGGTGGACACGGCTCAGGTCTTGGAGAGGCAGCCTTTTGAGGTGTTTGTACTTCTGCTGCAGCGCCTTCACAGGGTAAGTATGATCTGCAAGGCCTAATGGCTCTGCCGTGAAGGCTCCACTTATCCGGAATATTTTGTTTGGCTGGCCTACAGGGGATATGGTGAATGATACAGAATGGCCCTGTATTACTTTCACCTCCTGACACACGGTTCTCAGAGCTAGGCTTTCTGGTTTGCCGCGAAGCTTCGGTGTTCGCGCAGCTGTACCTAGTAGAATCGTGTGCTCAGAGCAATTGTCCAATATGGCGTATGCCTCCTTAATTTTCTTTCCATTGCGCAGGATGACTTTGCTCACCTTCAGCATCACTGGACTGCCACCTGACCGTCGATCAAGGTAGAACACATCGCATGGCTTAGTGACTGTGTTGCTGCTCTCATCAGAGGGTGCCCTGACATTGACATCATGCAGAATTTCCAGATGCCTCCCTCTACACTTCTTGCAGGTGGTCTTGAGGCGACACTGAGAGGCCTGGTGAGCACGCCCACATGCTCATCAGGTGGGCATGCATGGTGGGGATGCGGATGTTTTTAGGGTACAAGTAAACACTTGAACTGCGCTCTCAGGTCTTGTGGCAGCTTCAGCAGCAATCTTGTCACGTGAGACCCACATTGCATCTCAATCTGACCACTCTCACCTAATTGGTCCAGCATCCCATGTAAAGTCCGGACACAAAGTGCAAACCCCTTAAATGCACCAGTGTCGTTAGCGCGGATATTGGCAGCATCCATCATTTCAGCGATATCGCAGGGCTAATTGGTGAGGCTGTCCATAATGGTCAGTTAGGGATGCCATAGTGTCTGAATATGGCCTCTTGGAGCTGGTATAAGAATCTGCAATTAGTAGAGCTTCTTCAAATCTCAAATGATCCACTAATATTTGATATTTAAATCGCTCTGTTGCATCATCCGGCAATAGGTTATCCAGCGCTGTCTTGAGCCTATTAAACTCTCTGGGGTCAAGTTTCGTGAAATGGGGGATCTTCGGCTTCGGTCCACGGTACACACGCTCTTGCTGGTGGTGTCTGTGGTGCTGGGCTTGAAGTGATGCCGCATTACTGACTGAATCCCATTCAGAACTTGGGTTTGGCTCATAGTACTCTGGCGTGACAGGTCTTCGGCGCTGTGGTAGCTCTCCCATCCTCTGCATGCACTCTGTAAGCCCACCCACCACATTACTGTAGTTTCTTGAGGGGTGTGTGCGTTGCTCAGGCGCAACAACTGGATGTGGTGGCAGAGGGGGGAAGTATTGCTCCTCTTTAAGCGTGCCATCTTGTGCACCGGCGTACTGCAACTGTAATGGTGGTGGCGGCCATTTTAATCTTATATCTCTTATAAATGGTTGAGGGGGGGCAGAGTGGTCCTCAGCAGGCGGGGGAGGAGGAGGTGGCAATGTGTCATATGGTTGAAGGTGAGTGGAATTATCCACCGTAGGTGGAGGAGGAGGAGGAGGAGGCAATGTTTCGGGTTCTGATGCTCTGGTGTTTATTTGTCGCTGCATCTGAATGACTGTTCGATGTAGCTTCTGATTATCCTCTTGAAGTTGTCTTAGTACATCCAAAATGGCAGATGTAGCCTCTGGAGCTGCAGAAGCAGGGTAAACTGGAGTGCTCTGGTACAGTGGTCTAAATAGTCCAGGCCGGCTTGGGCTGGTCACACCGGCATAATCAGACTGCTGTGTGGGTAAGTAGAGAGCAAGAGGGTCCGTCTCGGCTGCCCTCTCCGCGCCTCTGTCTGGGACTCCAGCTACTCGAGGGGACTGTAAATAATTTGGATACTCAACATCATAGTCGTTGAACCACACTGGTGGCCTTCTCTCACGCCTTGGCCTAACATCTGCTGGATGGCTGGGTTGATCGGTGTACATCATGAATTAATTCCACGGCAACTTCTCCTCCCGGGTTTCGGCACCATATGTTTTGTTGATCCTAGTATTAATTATGCAGGAGCCACCGTGGAGCATCTGGTTAAAATGCAGACATGATGAACCGGTCCAGAGTTTTATTGAGGTTGTAACATTGAAGTTATGAAATTGTGGTTTCTATAAGTAAACAGAATATAATAGTGCCTCTTAGATACATATGCATTGTGACTGCAACATTAACAGCAAAGTATGGCTAATCATATAAGAACACACATGGGCAATGGCTAAATAGACACTACTACAAATATATACTCCACTTAGAAGCCTCATCTCCATTTTTACCTGGCAGGAAAGGGTTAACACTTCACTGTTTACTACTCGCGGTAAGCGTGAGTACCGCGGCAAGTGCGTTACACGCTGTAAACACAAACGTCTGCGACATACGCTGATATTAATGCCGCTATTCCACAAACTCGCATGAACAGCTTAACCCAAAACAACAAATGCTAAAACTTACGGTTTATGAACGCACAACAGCATCCGAAAGGCACAATAAATCCACAGCACGCAAGGGATCTTTTCCGCCTCTCCGTCTTTCCGTCCACTGGCTCATGCGCATGCGCCCTCAGACTCGCACCCCGGTTAACTCCATGTGTGTCGCCAAGAGGGATGCACGCACAGAACGCATAGACAGTCAGCAAGAGTCTACCTGGTCATGTGAAAGTCTCTAGTCCTTCACAACAATGTTAGAAACCTTTGCAAAGAATTAGGATTGTTGTCTCAATTTGATTAGAAAAAATACTGAGGGGTTTTGTGAATGCAACTCATCTTCCCTCATAACACTGCAAAAATTGATGATTAAGGATAAATTAAGGCTGTGTTATGTCTATAGATAGTCCTCTCAGAAGAACTACAATTTAAAAATCTAATGTGCATCTATATAACACCTGTAAAACTAAAACATATGAAAAACATACCAGATTTAGGCATACAATGCAACTCCAAAGGAACCTTATTGCATTGCATGTGGAAGTGTGGACAAATAAAAGCCTTTTGGGTGGAAATAAAAAAACATAACAGAGAAGTTCATGTATAAGCAGATTACAGTGAATAAAAAATTGTTTCTAAGAGATAAACTTTGTCATGGTAATGTGCATCTTCATAGATATCAGCTTGTTGACTATAAAGATTTTTTTAGTTTTTGCTTGGAAGATTGTAAACTGAGCCAGCACACTCTCTCAGTTCGACTATTGTTTTTTGGGGGAAAATACCCCAGCTAGCGCTGAATGTTCAATGTCCACTGAACATTGAAATTGATGTTTAGACAATGTCTACGGAAAACATTTGTGGAACGTCAAAATGAAACACCCTTTGATGCTCAGCCGATGTCCAGCAAAAGGTCTGCAGATGTTTTATTTAACTTTACTGGAACCAGAAAAATGCTGCAAGTTTCAGTATGACATTTTTGCCATAAATGTCAATCCAGTTCAGTGTTATTTATATAGTGCAACACATGAAATCTATTTACAACGTGAAATTCAGTCAAATCATACAGATATATAGGTCAAAAAGTTTCCTATCTAAGGAAACCCAGTAGATTGCATCAAGTCTCGACAAGCAGCATTCACTCCTCATGAAGGAGTGTAGAGCCACAGTGGACAGTCGTCTACATTGTCGATGGCTTTGCAGCAATCCCTCATACTGAGCATGCATGAAGCGATGGAAAGGAAAACGCCCCTTTTACAGGAAGGCAAAACCTCCATCAGAACCAGGACCAGTGTGAACAGCCATCTGCCACAACCGGGGTTTAGAGAAGAGCAGAGACACAAAAAAATCACAGAAGTACACATTGATCCAGGAATCCTTTCTATGTTATATGGTTAGACTTAGACAAACTTTATTGTCATTTTGTATGTAATGAGATTGCAATTGAAATAAAATAACATTACAATGGGGGTGATGTACGCTGCGGAGTAGTCGTGTATCTTTTCATCTCCTCTTTTGGTCGAAGTAAATCTATTATTTAAGACAACAACCCTCCGTGTGAGCTGAAACTGTAGTTGTGGTAAGCTTCAACATGTCTCTAGAAAACCTTTTTGTACCTGCTTCCGTGAGCAAAAAGAAGAAAGGAGGTCGGAAAGGTGGGGCTATTGCTAGTACACCTGCAGCTAGCCAAAACGACCAAGACGTTGTGGCTGAAGATATGGAGCAGGGGTGCATTCTGAGTGATGTGGAAGAAGCTAACACTCTAAAAGAA
>NC_046368.1:33410986-33461281 GCF_011125445.2 Fundulus heteroclitus | reverse complement strand
ACCAGGTCATCAGGGGTGAACAGATTATTGAAGTCAAGGAGGCAGGAAGAGTGGATACTTGAAGTGAGGGTGGAGGGATTAATGTTCTTTATGTTCCAGAAAGATATGAGGCGTGGTGTTTTTAAAGATAGAGAGAGAGTAAGATTCACTGCAAATGAGAGGAGAAAATGGTCATCAGCTGTTATGTTGAGAGGGATACAAAATAGGGATACAACAAGCATCTCTCACCACGCGATTGAGCAAGTTTTTTCTATTCCCCGTTACCTACCTGTGTGAGTTGGCTTTCTCTGCTCTGATTTACATGAAGAAACAACAGGAGGTCACGGCTCTCTGTTGAACAGGACTCTGTTGAGTGGCCTTCTCCTTAGTGCCGCCAAGGATTAAAAAAATCTGCGTGCTCCTACAGGCCCATGTATCTCACTAATGTGTAATTAGGCAACATATTTGTATGTGCAAGTATTTATAATAGCATGTTTCAATACTGATTCAAAATGTTACATTAATAATTTGTAGGTCACCACGATGGACAGTGCAGCTTCCTTGCACTGGCAGTTCTAGGTGCTGAATTTTTGTGACCTGTCTGTTTTAAATGGGTGTGTTGCTGCTTTGATGAAGCCTAATTTTTGAAATATTTAGTTAATAAATATTCCATGAGTGATAAAGTTGTCTTTGTTTCATTTTATTCGGCATTAGTAAAGTATATACATTTGCAGATATTTTACATGATATGAGTGATGACACTCATATCATGTAAAATATATAGGCCATTTTGCACAATAGGTGTGCCTTGAGATTTTTACCTGTGCTTTGGTGTGCCTTGGCCACAAAAAGTTTGGGAACCACTGTATTAGAGACACACTGTCTCTCTCTCTCTCGACCCCTTGCTTGCGCCTTTTCACTCGACCTCTCGCTCACCCTTTCTCTCTCGACCTCTCGCCATTTCTCTCCCTCTCTCGCTCGCCCTGTCTTTCTCTCCCTCTTTTGCACGACCTCTCGCCCTTTCTCTCCCTCTCTCTTGACTCGCTCAACCCATTTGGGCTGCATAGCGCCAGCAACCTATGGGAAATGGCACTACACCACTTTGTGGTCAAATGTTGAGTTTTGGCCTCAGATTTGGTGAGACTGTGCTGCTGAGATAGGACGCCTATCTCAACATGACCTTGAACATTTCCCACCCTTTTTAGCCACTTCCTAGTGGATTTAAACCATACTCAAGAGCACCAACTCCCGTTGATATTCAACACAACCCGCTTATAGATAGCATGTTGTTAACCGGAAATAGCCTTAGGAAGGTCCTACAGAGTTCTGTTTTTCTCAGGTTTATATAGCCTTTTAAGACAAAGCACCACGCTAAACTTCATTCAAACTTTAAAATGTTCACACATCCTTCAGCTATCTTCAACTATGTCAGCTTTTTCAGAGACTTTTGGGGCATTTCCCTGATGTTGTACTGCTTCTAATCCTTCAGCTGTCGTCCTTTCATGTTCACATTGGTTCTTTAATTTTAATGTGTTTTTCGGCTAGTTTTTTTTTTTTCAGGGTTGTTCTGCGTCTTCTGCTCAAATTATTCTGCAGAACAGCATTCTCACTGCTGTTTCGCAGGAACAGCAATTTCTAGTTCATATTGATATTATGCTGTGCACTATGGTACATTTATATGAAACACAGGGTAAATCTTATGGTCAAAGACCTTGTCAAATGCAGAAAGTGTCCTACAATGGAAATCTGAACTTTCTGACCAGATTACAGGGAAACAACACATTTGGGACAGTTTTGCTCCAGTTGTGCCAAAACCTCATGTCAGCCTGACACACTGCCCACTAAAACCTTTGTGGGACAAATATGCCTTAACTGACTCAGACCAGATTTGTTGCAGTTATAGTCAAGATGTGGATCTGTAAAGTCTGAGAATTCTCTTTTGGGGTTTTCATGGTGTTTTGCAGCATTATTTTGAAAAATGTTTAGGCGAGGCTTAAGATTTTTGAAGTTTTTCCTTGTTTAATCACCTATAAATCAATCATGGTGACATTTTTAATAGCGGGTCCATCTGAAAAATATTATTTAATGCTTGTGTGTCATACAAAAACTAACATTTACATTCCCACCTTATGACTTTGGAGCTGTACTTGATTTAAATCATATATGTAATTTCATGCAAAGATTGCTCCTGAAACCCACTTGGCTTAAGGGGTTAAAAAGATCTAACCTTACTTAAGCTATGATTCTTTAATAAAATTGGTATCAATCTTAGATCAAACCTAGTTTCGCTTTTTGTCTGAATAGTTCTTTGTCCAGTCTTGGCACACATCAGACACTTGGTGAGGACACTGCTGACCTTTCTCCAAACTAGTGCTGGAACAGTGCAGCCATGAGATGCATCAACCTAACATCCCCTGAGCCACAGCTGAGTAAACTGCCAGTTTCCCTGTTAAAGAGGGAAAATCTGAGGATTCCATTAACCCACGTGTCCTTTTATCCTGCAGGTAAACACTCAGCAAAGAGTCACTTATTCACTTTGCATTCAGATGACATTTCTACTGAAGTGTGTGGGAGCACTTGGAGTGCAGCCAGGATTTCCGAATAACAACTTGTGCTCATTCAGTGTTTTTGTCTCTAATCTTTGCACCACACTTTAGCATGCCAGCCAACTCAAAGGCTTGTTTACTACAGCTTTGTATCAACACTGGCCTAAATTCTCCCTGCAGTCATTTACCACCCGTAAACATTAGTCTGGCATTTAGCAGCCTCCCACCGCTCCACTGGCACAGCTCATGCCTCTACTTACAGGGACAAGACCATCACACCCACAGATTCCTACTCTCACACAGCTACTGAGTGTTTTTCTGAGAGAGCCTCCGCAGACAACTGGTGCAACAAATAGTCTGAGCGTGTTCCGATCTTCCCTCATGTGAGGGAGCAAGGATGCCAGATGTCATCGTGTCTATTCTCAGAAATGTGTATCCTGGTGATGGCTGGATTTCGGCAGGATCTCTAAATAAATGCTGACGTGCAGACTTCTGTCTATTTCTAGAAGCTGAGTTAATGTCCATAGATTGCTGCTGAAAGAAGATGAAAGAAATAGTCAGGGTATTGGGGAGAGTGCTGCTCTGAGACTGGAATTACTGACAGGAGAGGCAGTTTTAAGAGCTTCTTTTTGCCCCATAGCAAACACATTTAAGACACAAAATAAAGTGGAAACAAATTATTCTGCTTTCCTTTTAAATATCTATCAACTGGAAGCTTGGATGGTAGGAAAAGGCACAGACAACCTCCCACATCCCTTAAAAGAAGCATACATATTGTGCAGTACTTTGTACTGCAGAATCTGTAAATAGCAATGTAGATTGGAATTTAGCCCGTTATTCTGATTCCCCTTAATACAATTTATTGCAACTCAATACCTTCCGAAGTTACCTAATTAACCTAGGTGTATTTTAACGTCAGTATAAATGCACCTGTTCTGCTTCTGGCCTCTGTGGTGTGTTAGAGAATATTAGTATCTAACTCACCATAGAGGGAACAGCCAGCAACATGAAGACCAAGAAACACAGCAAACAGGTCAGGGAGGAAATTCTGGTGCAGTTTCATGCTGGGTGAGGTTTGAACATCTCAGCAATGTTTAATCAACTGATAACCCGCTAACCTACTAAAATATAGTCATTCATCTACAGGTAAGCACAAATTTATTGATACTCCAGGTAGATTTAGGTTAGAAGTTATCTTTTCTTTTCAGCAACATGTTCCTTCTGACTGGAAGTAACAACATTTATCTATTTGGAATGGCCCAAACATAGTTCTGACTTTAATAAAATATCTATGGAAGAAGCAAAAAATTAGAACGAACTAAAGACACAAAAAGCTGCTCTGCAATTATTATAAGGGTTTGACTAATATAATATAAACATAATATAAAATATATAATAAAGATTTTTTTATTGATTATTAAGAACGGTATGAATCTTTGTTTGCAAGCCATTTTTATTAAAATGTAAATAAAAACGTTCAAAATCAATGCTCATTTTACATTGTTTATTCTTTTAAATTTATTTCTTATCAAAAACAAATATCTCCTTTAAAAGGTGCATTGTGCAAGTTTTGAAGTTAAACATAATTTATTTTCTTTCCAATGCATGCCCTTACAATTGTCCAACATGTAAAATGAGTTATCTATTTACCGCAGTTGCCTCTATAGGCTGTATTGGTCAGTTCATGAGAGTGATTTGGCCAGAATCCTCTGGGTGTGCATGTGGGTGTGACGTGCTGCTCTTGTCCACCTGGCTACTCTGTTGAGTCTCCACCAATGCATTAGCAAGAGAACACGGGCTAACTTCAATATTTATAAGCTTTCTTACCTCAGAAGACATTACACCTCAAAATAATAGACCTGTGCAGTCGTAGCGACAGATGCTTTTCCTCGTTTCCGCACGTGCAAAAAATAATTGTATACCTAAATCTGAATGGATCCTGCCTTGTTATGAACAGTTTTGGGTGTAACTATAAAATCACAGGTCAGTAAAAATGTTAATCATAGCTACCATGTACCCTCTGGGGGAGCTTAAGTGGGAAAATCTGTCAACAGGAAAAATATTAGTCATGCACTCCATAAAAATGGCCATTAAAGAAAGTCAGTTAGTAGTTTGCATCAAGGTGCTCTGATGAGTGAACAACTTAACTTTTTTGGACTCCTTGCAAAATATTATCTGTGGCATAGATCCTGAACACACCATGTTCTACAGTGAAACATGGTGGCAGTATCCTGCTGTGGGGTTGCGATTCCTCTGCAGAGACAGGGCTGAGAAGATAGACTGAACTAACAATCCTGGAAGAAAACCTGTTTTACGCAGCAAAACACTTGACACTTAACTTAAGTGGAGGTTCACATTCTAGCAAACCGTACACCATGTGGCCCTAAAGTCACAGCTGTGTCTTAGTTTATCACATAAAATTCAAATAAGACACATTGGAGTTTGTTATGATGCTTGCACAGTCACAATTGTGAAAAATACAAAGTGTGTGAAAATTATTCCAAAATAATTTATCAATTAGTGCTGAAGAAAACTGTATAAGTATGTGCACTGACCGTAAGAGCTTGATAAAGAGTTGGAACAAAACCATTAAGAACAAAGATACAACTTAACGTAGATGGTTATTTAAATGCTCTGCTTACTCACATAAGAAATGATGAACTGTGTTTCATTTGCTCCTAAATAATGAGCCACCTTGAAACCAGCAGATGGTTTCAGAAAGGAGTGTGTATTTGTGTTCAAGGATCTGTAAAACCTTCACCTTGATACTGATAAAATATATGCATATTTTTTTTAGTTATGCTGTTCATACATCTACAGATATTAGAGCACAGATTTCATAACATATATTTTGCTTTCAAAACTGCAGCACCAAAAAGAAAGAAATGGCCATATGTTATAGTAGAAAGAATTTATTATTGTCTGGCTGCAGTTGCTTTACTTCAGCTCAGGGTGATTCTCTCCAGCTCTCCATTTAGATTTTATCACTTGTGTGATGTTGTTTGATTGCAGACACTTGTTTGTGTGTCTGCAATCAAACTTCAACCTTAGAGGAGTTTCTGGTCCACTCTATCAGCCAGGTACACATCCACACAGTGTGTTGTCTTTTCTGTGACAGAAGATATGTTGCTTTATACCCAAGGCACTTGGTAAAAAGGCTACTCAAGTAGCAACAGTTTGAGCATAACATCTGATTCCATATTTAAAAACGAGATAACCAGACAGACAAATTTATAAGGTTAAAAATAACATAATTCCAAAAAACATAAAAAAAAATTCTACATAAAACTTATGAAATCAATACTTACTGTAGGTAATGTGTATTTGTTAGAACATTGCTAAGTCCTTCCATTAATAGTATCTCAAGTGCACATCTACAGAGAGCTGAAGAGTTTAATAGTCATTCAAATGCTGAGTAAATGCTTAGAAGAAATCAGTGCATAGATGTGCCAAAATTTTCTTCAACTGAATAAAAACAAAACTGAAGTAAAAATATTTGGACCAATACAGGAGGGATCAAAAGTTAGTATGCAGCTTTAGTTGCTTCAGCTAGGAACCACCGATCTGGCCCAAAATCTGGGTGTAGTGATAGACTCAGACCTGAAGCTCCAAAAGCATCTAAAGACAACTACAAGGTCGGCCTTCTATCACCTGAAGAATATTTCCAGGATTAAAGGACTAATGTCTCAGCAGAATCTGGAAAAACAAATTCTTGCGTTTTTCTATATAATCTATTACTGCAACGGTGTTTTCACAGGTCTGTCAAAAAAGTCGATCAGACAGCTGCAGCTGATCCAGAACGTTGCTGCCCCTGTCCTCACTAAGGCAACAACAGGCTGAATAATTGTACGGTTAGCTTATGCTACATGACACAATGTTATGGTATGTTAACATAACATATTAAGAACTATTCAGATAACTAAAGCATAAATAACATGCGAAGAAGTTAACCAAAGCGCCCGTGTCACTCCAAATAACTAAAATCCAGTGAAGTCTTCATCCTGGTGTCACTTTCAAATAACTCCGTTAACTCCGGAGGTAGAAGATGCGGTACTTCCGCTTCTACGTCGCTTACGTCTGATTCATCGTCAGTCACAGTTCCAATCAGTCAGTCGCTTCAGAGTATAAGTCGCATCCCCGGCAAAACTATGAAAAAAAACTGCGACTTATAGTCCGGAAAATATGGTATATATATATATATATATATATATATATATATATATATATATATATATATATATATATATATATATATATATATATATATATGTGTGTATTTTAATTATTTTTTTTGAATAAATTTATACATGTATGTTATTGTAAATAAATGAAGATATGTACATTTATACATTGGTCAGTGTATGACCTTGCACTTTACTAGATTTATTGGCACAGAGAGGCCAAAGGAAGGGTTTGCATATTGCCATTGACCCTTCTTCTAAGGTATTTTAGAACTGAATTTTGTTCTACCTAAGATGGGAAAGGGGGAGGAGTTTGGCAAATACCAAATGTTTCTATGATTCTCTATATAGGAAATGAGAGTTTCAAAGTTTTATAGTAAGAAGAGTTTATTCTGAAATGTTTTGATGCTTTGAATCAACTCCTTTGCTATCCATTAAGTATGTTCTCTAGTTCCACAGCAACACATGTATTTTGGAGAAACTGGTCAAAACTGTCATAAACCTTTGAATTGAAAAATTAAACATTTTAAAATACAAAAAAAAATCCTTATAGTCCAATGGCTTTTGACATTTATAAAGTTTATAGCAAAGACTATGTGCATTTGATGCTAAAAAAAAATAAAAACTTCCAATTCTACCCAAATGATGACGTCATAAAGGAAAATGCTGTGTGGGCAGTGGCGCTTTTTTAAAGAGGGCTAGAATCTGCAATCTTATTCAGAGTAGAACTTCTCTATAGCATTCTTTGACTAGGACGGATCAGAGAGAAACAAGACAAACGTGAATTACCTTGAATTAACCAGCAAGGATTGTCCCTGGACAGCATTCAGAAAGGAAGACACAATCAAGGTAAGAGACACAAATGCTCAAGAATCCATCTGAAAATCAAAGAACTCATGTGGAAAACCATAAACAGCCCTACTGTTTGACCAAAACGCAGGGGAGAACAAGTCAAGGAGCAGTTCATCATAGTACAAGCATCCCGTGTGAATTACAAGTCAAACCCAGGAAGGTAAAGAATGAGCTTCTCGAAAAGACCAAATATCAGGAAAAATGTAAAAGAATCTTGTATGAGAATCTGGCCAGGATCAAGAAAAAAAGACGCTCATGCAAAGATTCTTGAGGAGAAAGCCCTAAGCAAAGCCATGGAAGAATAGAGAAATTTAAAAAAGTAGCTGCTGCAAGTAGCTCTCTAGATAACACTTCAGACTTTTTAGATCTTACAAGATCTAAAAAGCACAGAAGGGAGGAAATTTATGGGACACAAAAGCAGGAGACGCAGACTTTAAAGAAATCAGCTAAACAAAACTTTTTATCTCCGCCTGTACATTGTCAAATTACTAAAGTAGGTTTTGTCGATGACAATCGGGACACACTCAACATGGGCGATGAGTTGAAGCTGGACCATATACTTCATAAAACGCAGCAAAAGATGAAAAGGGATGAGACTGAAAGGAAAGAGATGGAAGCCTTGTTTAAATCAGACAGGTTGTATCAAATTCAGCAAATTGAAAAGAGAACACAAAAACTTCCTAACTTGTGTGAGGCTAGTTCCACCATGGGTTCTCAAAAATTTCGACACGACCAAAAGTTAGACAGACATCGTTCATATGGAAAAAGCGGAAACCCAGCATGCAAGATAAACTTGTGGTCGACCAAAGCATGCAGTATTGTCTAAATGTTAGCTGGCAAAGAGAAAACAGGCAATATAAATTAGGAATTATGCAACATGACAGCGAAAGGTACGTTCCTGAAAATATCAAATCTCGTGAGAAATGTATGAAAGTAGTGCATGACCTAATAGCAGACATAAGAAAGAAAGAAGCTGCCAAAGAGGCTCTTATGAAGAAAAACCTACAGAAACAAATGGAAGAGCTGGAGTTTGCAGAAAGAATTCAGGACAGAGAAGAGGGAGAAAAAAAAGCTGCAATTAATAAGGCTCTGACTGACACATGGGATGCCCAAATACAGTATAAACAACAGATGATGGAAATGGATGAGCCTGACAGGTTGCATAAAATTGAGAAAAGGAAAATCTAGCTTTAGAAGAAAAGAAAAGGAAGCTGTTTTTATAGCAGCAAGACTGGGGAAACAGAGGAACAAAAGGGACATTTACTCCCTTGATTCCCCCTAAACTACTGCTTTAAAGGGTCACGTTTGATGATAAGTTGAAACATGTTGACCCATCTCCAAAATCTGACACGGGTTCCAAACTTTTACAGCAAAAACAAAATTTAGGCAAAACCCCCCTGACCCTCCCTGAACTTAGTAGACCTTGGAGGTTTGTCTTAGATAACGACAGTACTGCCGATAAAAAGACACCCTTAAAACTACTAACCACTAATTCAACCCCTCCCCTCCAAGATCTGCCTTGTCTAAAGTTTTATTTATAAGAGGGGGATGAAGGGATGCTTTGAAAAGCAGCTGATGCATTTAGTCATTGGTATTCAGCACGCAGAAAGCATTGGATGCAGAGGTTCTTCAAACCTCCCCACACTTTTGCTCCACCTCTGCATGTCTTTCTACATTTTATATAATTTATATCAGCAGTTAAATTCAAACTCCTCCCCAAATCACTGGTTCTCTCCGGGTGCTCCGGCTTCCCCACAAAAAGCCCAAAGACATAAATATTAGGACTATTGGACACCTTAAACTGTGCATTGTAGTGTGTGCGTGGTTGTTTGTTTCTGTTTTTAAGATAAGCACCAGCCCCCTCCCTTTGACCTCCGTCCAGATTATGGAGGCATAAAAAATATAGTGTTCTCCATTCGAACATACTATAATCTGGCAATGGAAAGGCAGAATTAACAACTCCCTCTGCAGCTCACAGCTTCTTTGAACACCACCCAATAAGGATTTCCCATTTCATAATATATGGTGAATATAAAATTAAATAAAACAAAATGAACGGAAAAGTGAAGGGTCTATGTGTTCAGAGCTGCTCTGAACACTAAACACTAAAACATAATTTAGAAACATGTAAACTGTAGAAACATGTAAAATTTAATTGATGATTTAATGGAGTGTACATAAGTTAAGAAAACATGAACAGAAATATGAAAAAGTACAAACAAGGGTTAACTAGAATTAGTGTTGCAGTTGTTGCACAGTGGTGCAGTTGGTTGCACTCTTGCCTTCAGCATGGAGTTTGCATGTTCTCCCTGTTCATGTGTGGGTTCTCTCCGGGTACTCCGGCTCCTCCCACAGGGCGAAAATATGCTGGGTTAATTGGTTTCTCTAAATTTCCCTTTGGTGTGAATGGGTATTTTTTTCCACTTAGCTTTTAATTAATACCACCGAATATTTAAACGAGCAGCCATTTTCCGTCTCTCTATTATATATATTTATGCATAGTTATATTATAGATATATTTTATAGATATTATACATATTTATTTAACCCCCTCTCTTCCTTCCTACGTCTTGAATAAATGAAAATCTCTAAATCTAGATCTACCGGAGTTAATAATATTTTTGAGCGTAACTGTATCCAATCTTAATTTTATTATTTGGGATCTGATCCATTCATATGATCCATTCATGGGATCCATCTAGTAACAAAAATGTGTTTTCCAAGAATAAAGCAGGCATCTGTTTTCAGTGAAGGACTCAGGAAGGTGCATTTTTGTTTCCAATGGAAAGACTTTTGGTGATTTGCGACAATCAAAGCAAATGGTATTTTTATAGGACATCTGAAACTAACTGTAGAGCATTTTAACTTGTTGAGAATGAAATGTATTGAGCTTTAGTGTTTATAATAGTTGAGTTTAAACAGACATGATCATCCTCATATTTGCATTAGGCAAATGTTTTCAGTAAATTGAAGAAATGGGGACAAATTGTGAAATAAACAAATGTCTCCTATTTTTGTTATGTTACAACAGAAAAAGGACACGTACATCCCATTGGATCTTGTTGCATCCCGTGCTCCTGACACTAGCGATACAAATTCTGTAAGGCATAATTAGTTGGTCATTGTCGAGGGACCAAGAGGTACAAAGTGGAGGACACAGATGTTGGATTCAAAAAAGTGGGTTTTATTTACCCAAAACCACAAAATGATTTAACAAAGTTAGGAATTTAACCAGCATGCCAATAAAAGAGGTCAACTCAAAATACTGAACTCAGATAGACACAAACCAAACTGACCTAATGAAATGACACACAAGGGCCCTTCAATACTAGTTTAGCTAAACCATAGATACATAATAGGGGACAACAAAATGGCTACCACATAACTACTGTTGTGCAGTTATACACTGTTTTAAGTTATTTAATGTTTAATAAATAACTCTCTGTCTGTGAAGTATTGTCTGGTGATTATCAACTCTGGAGCTGATATGAGGGCAATGGTTGAAAGGGATGATACGAGCACTGGCGATCGTTTAACGGCAAATTCTGCACACATGTAGAATAAGGAGTAACAACTTCTCTTCAAGTTCATGGATTTAATAACAGAAATAAAATGAACATCCAGAGAACATCACTATAGAATGCTGTTTGTTTGAATTACCACTATATTTCAATTAACAAATCACCTCTACTAGGCTGGTGAAACTTAACTACACTACTAAGCAAAATGAAGATAAAAAGAAACTAAGCTAAGGAACTATTTACATGCAAAAACAGAACAAAAGACAATACAAAAGTGGTTGATCATAATCAGAATAATTCAGTGAATCCCGTTCACTGCAGATCTGACTCAAAAAGCATGGAATGGAGTTAAATTATCTTAACTAATTGAGAACAACAGTTGGCATGTGTTTCAACCAATTCACAATGTGAATCCTGAGTTAAACAAAACATTATTTGATGAAATAACATTTTGTTTGAGTTAAAGAACCAAAGTTCACCTTAAAGAACATGGAATGAGCTCAAATAAGCTTCACTAATTCAGAACATTTAGCATGTTTTCAACCCATTAACAATGCAAATCCTGAGTTAAACAAAACATTATTTGAGGAAATAACATCTTAAAGAATGATTTGCTTAGTAAAATCATTACTTTAGGAACGCTCGATTTTATCATTGCGATTATACCTCCGGGAGGTAGGGGTCACTGTACCTTAATGTTTAAAGGTACATTTTTTGTTTAACATTTTGTTAAACAAAACGCCTTTAAATCGACATTAATATTCCATATTAATGCGGTAATAACACTCATAGCACCATCGAACGATGACGGAGCGAAACGAACAAGCTTTGTGCTTGAAACAAGCTTTTCCATGCCTATCCGGGAACTGGAAGTTATTAGAAGCTAACAGCCGTTTGCAAGCAGATTTTCGGCGCCAACTTTAAAGACCTCAGCTTTATTGTTAGGCAAGGCAAGGCAAATTTATTTGTATAGCACAATTCAGTACAGAGACAGTGCAAAGTGCTTTACATGATTAAACTATAGGAAAATAAAACAGAATAAAACCAAGTAGTAATAAAATGTAAAAACAAAATAGAACATTAAAAACAGTTGGACTAAAAAAGTTTAACTAGTGATGTTTCAGTAGAACCGTTTAACTAGAGTAGTCGAAGGCAGTCCTAAACAAATGTGTTTTTAATCTTGATTTAAAAGGAACTCAGGCTTTCTGCACTTTTGCAGTTTTCTGGAGGTTTGTTCCAGATAAGTGGAACATAGGAACTAAATGCTGCTTCTCCGTGTTTGGTTCTAGTTCTAGGTATGCAGAGTAGGCTCGAGCCAGAAGACCTTAGTGGTCTGGAGGGTTTATACACTGATAACAAGTCTGTGATGTATTTAGGTGCTAAACCATTAAGGGATTCATAGATTAACAGAAGTATTTTAAAGTCTATTCTCTGAGACACAGGGAGCCAGTGTAAGGACTTTAGAACTGGTGTTATGTGCTCTATTTTCTTAGTCTTAGTGAGGACACGGGCAGCAGCGTTCTGGATCAGCTGCAGCCATCTGATCCACTTTTTAGGCAGACCTGTGAAAACACCGTTGCAGTAATCAATTCGACTAAGAATAAACACATGGATTAGTTTTTCCATATCATGCTGAGACATTAGTCCTTTAATCCTAGAAATATTCTTCAGGTGATAGAAAGCCGACCTGGGTTTGACAGTCTTTAAATGCTTTTGGAGGTTCAGGTCTTAGTCCATCACTACACCCAGATTTCGGGCCTGATCAGTGGTTCCTAGCTGAAGCGACTGAAGCTGTGAGCTAACTTTTGATCTCTCCTCTATTGGTCCAAAGATTACTACTTCAGTTTTGCTTTTATTCAATTGAAGAAAATTATGGCACATCCAGGCATTGATTTCTTCTAAACATTTCCTCAGTGCTTGAACTGGTTCATAGGCACCTGGTGACATGGTGATGTAAAGCTGTGTGTTGTCTGCATAGTTATGGTAGCTGATGTTGTTGTTTTTTATTATTATCTGAGCTAGAGGGAGCATGTAGATATTGAAGAGGAGGGGACCCAGGATGGACCCTTGGGGAACCCCACATGTGGTTTTTGTCATCTCTGATGTAACGTTACCTACTGATACAAAAAATTCCCTATCCTTTAAGTAAGATTTAAACTCAGTTAAGAGCTGTACGAGAGAGGCTGACCCAGTTCTCCAGGCGTTCTAACAAAATGGAGTGATCGACAGTATCGAATGCTGCACTGAGGTCCAATAGTACCAGCACTGTGGTTCTTCCACAGCCTGTATTTATATGGATGTCATTAAACACCTTGACAAAGGCGGTCTCTGTACTGTGGTGAGCACGGAAACCTGACTGGAAAACATAAAAGCGGCTGGTCATTGTTAAGAAGGTGTTTAATTGTTGAAACACAAATTTTTCAATAATCTTACTGATAACGGGGAGGTTTGAGATGGGCCTGTAGTTCTGGAGTAGAAGTTTGTCTAAATTGTTCTTTTTCAGCAGTTTGATATTTGCTGTTTTTAGGGACTGCGGAAAAACACCTGACAGAAGGGACGCGTTTATTATCTGAGTCAAATCAGACGCTATGACAGGCAAAACCTTCTTGAATAAAGCTGTGGGGAGAACATCAAGGCAGCAGGAGGAGGAACTTAGCTGCTGCATGATCTCCTCTAAGCTTTTGTAGTTTATTTGGCTGAATTGGGACATTTGGTCAAGATCAATTCAGTTGGGGACAAGTTTGGTACTGAACTTGCTATGTATGCACAAACTGATCCTCTGATCTTTAGGATTTTCTCAGTAAAGAAGTTACCCAATTCATTGCAGGCCCTGGTGGAGTGGAGTTCAGAAGCCACAGACACAGGAGGGTTTGTTAACCTGTCGACTGTAGGACATAACGCGCAAGCATTATTAATGTTCTTGTTGATGATCTCAGAGAAGAAAGATTCCCTTGCATTTTTCAGTTCTAAGTTATATCTGTAAAGTCTCGCTTTATAGATGTCATAGTGAACCTGGAGTATCATCTTTCTCCACCTGTGTTCAGCTTTTCGACACTCCCTTTTTTCACTTCTAACTGTTGGAGCATTTCTACAAGGGGATTTTTTCTTCCTGAAAAAAACTTTCACTTTAACTGGAGCAATGCAGTCAATGATGTCTAAGACTTGAATTTCATTCATCTTAGACACTAGAATGAAAGTTATCTACTAGCTCATCTACTGAGTTGCAACCCAAGGTTAAAGTAGCAGAGTAAGCTTGAATAAAAGTTTCCGTGTCACTGTCCTTAAAGGTGCATTTTCTTACGATGTCCCTTTGGCTAAATGAGTCACTGGAAATTATGCATTCAAAGGTAACAGAAAAGTGATCAGATAGGGCAACATCAGTTACATTGACGTTAGAAATGTTTAGACCTTTAGTGATGATCAAGTCTAAAATATGTCCCTGTTTGTGCGTTGGCTGTTTAACATGCTGAGTTAAACCAAAGTTTCTAAGTGTGTCACACAGCTCTTTTGCACTACTGTCTTCAGGGTTGTCAACGTGAAAGTTAAAGTCTCCTACAATAATTAAACAGTCATAGTCAACACATATCACAGATATGAGGTCACTAAGATCATTAAAAAAGTTTGATGTAGACTTAGGAGGCCTGTAAACATTCAGAAACATAGTTTGTATTGGGCTCTTTACCTGGAGAGCCAAATATTAAAAAAGAGTTATATTTTCCCAAAAAAACCTTTTTACACTTTAGTGAATCATTAAACAATGTTGTCACTCCTCCACCTTTCCTTTGCTGTCTGCTCTCACAAAGAAAATTGTAGTTTGGAGGAGTTGACTTCAACAGAATATGTGCTTCATTAAGTTCATGTAACCATGTTTCTGTTAGAAACATAACATCAAGATTATTGTCAATAATGAAGTCATTAATTAAAAGGGATTTTCCTGACAGAGATCTAATGTTTAATAAACCCAGTTTATATGACTTAGTGGTTAATGATGTCTCTGTGGCAGGTTGCATTTGGCAGTTTATGACTTAAGTTTTTGTTCCCGTTTGTTACGCTTTTGTTTTTCTTATTTCTACCACGTATCATCACAGATATTCCATATTCTCCAACAAGAGACCCAGGCTGATGCTGGAAACTGTCATGTCTGATAAATGTGCTGCCAGGGCCTGGTGTGTATCACAGAGAAGTTATCTGAAGGTCCTGAGCACAGGCATGTTCTGTGATACGTAGAGGAGGATCTGGGGCTCTGCGGCCTTTGGAAGATGCTGGTTTAGTCACAGAGCTGTGGTTGTCAGAATGGCTATGTGGAGAGGATGTCAGCTGTAGGCCAATCTTAAAAATTCCAGAAAAGGAACATCTGGGCTTTGTGGAGAAGAGGGGGAGTTGGGTGCAATCTGGATTGGTGTTCGTGGGAATGGAGGTTTTTGGTTCTCTTTGGAAGATAAAGGGGAGTCCTATTTTTGTCCTCCTTTTGAGATCTGGGAATCCTCTTGTAATTCTGACGTAGCCTCTTTCTGTGTCATCTATCTTTATCTTGGCTTGTTCGGGCTGTACTGGGTTTATCATTTGTTTTGGCACTGGTTGAGCTTTGTTTTGGGACAAAGCTGACGGTGCATGGTTCACAGAATAGAAGATGTTTGAAATCAGCCGTTTTGCACCTGACCTATTTAGAGAGAAACCATCTCTGTTGAACAGATGTCTCCTCTCCCAAAAGATGTTTTGTTCAGCCATTTGTTTAGCATCAGAACTCTGGAAAAGGAAGGATGTCTGATAAATCAGACACCAGGCCATAGTTCAAAGGGTTACAAATCAATACCTCTGTGTTTTTCTTGTTACAGAAATGTTTAATCCCACTTACAGATCCATTGCATAATATCAGAGTCCTTGGCCCTGTGGCGTGTTTTTTCTCTAGTAGCTTAAAGTGAAGATTGTGGACATACCTTGGATTGTTGTCATGATCCTTCTGGGTCATATTTTGGAGCGGAGTGAATCTGTTTAGTAACAGAATTCCAACATTTCCAGCAGGTTTACTCCTATCATTTGTTGTGAGAACAGCCCGTTGTTTGTTGCTTCACTTGTCTTGGGACACCAAGACAACTCTGTAGTCTTGGCCAGTTTTTTTTGTCTAGGTGTGGGGTTTGTTGATCCTTTGGTCTTGCAACAAGAGTGGTCCAGGGATTCTCATTTTCCTCAGGGAACTGTTTGTTCGCTGAGTCACTGGGCTGGTGGTCACCGTTCAGAATCACAGGCAGTGTTGTTTCATTTCCATACACGCCGTTTACACCATAATTCACTTCAAGTCGGCAGATTTGCGTGTCAAAGTCCTCTGTGCTGAAGGTAGGTATCCTTTGAATCGGGTGGTTCTTCTCCATATCCACTTCATGTTGAATTCTTTCCATAAGAGCATTTTTCCTGAGAACTGCCTCCTCAGGGGTGTTGTAAAGAGGCCTCTTGTGTGGATTAGCTGAAAACTAAAATAGTCCACATGGGGAAAAATTCAAAATCAAAAATAAATCAAAGAAAATAAATAAAATAACTAAATCCAACTTTCTGTAGTTTTGGCTAAGAGATAAAAAGGAGATAAAAAGGCAGGAAAATGCAAACAAGCAAGGAGCAGAGAAAAGAGCGTCCGAGTAGGTTGAGAGGCAGAGCGCAAAAAGTCATAATGAGTGAGCAGGTTAACATAAACATTAATATACCATCAATGTATGAAACCCCCGTGGAGATAACGTTTGTTATAACCACAAAACGCACTCAAATCACATCGGCAATGGCCTGATACAGAATGCTAGCATGAGCTACGTCCGTTAGCTCTTTATGTTTAAAAACACCATGTTTGCATTACACCAAAACTTCGTGTGAAATCGGTCCACTTTGGCCATCCAACGAAGAGCATTGATCCAGGGGAAACATAATTTCAGCAGCAGACATGCAGCTCTGCGACTATGAGCTAGCTGAAACGTGGTCGGAGAAGAGGCCTGGCCCGACGTCCGGCATTTAGTCTCTGAGTTCTCAGCTTGTCTGGTGAGGGAAGGCGACCGATCTGCTGTCTCGCGTCCACTTTCCTACAACAGCTGACAAAAATGAACAAAGCTGTTTCGGCATTCTTTACTTCAGCGGCTGGTTGCACAGAAGTTAGACTGCAACTTAGCTTCTGATTCTGGTCGGTGAATTTCCGAACTCAGTTGGGTCAATAATTCCTCCCCCCCTTTTGTCACTCCATTGAAGCAGGGGAAGATGAGTTTCACAGGAGGCCTGTTCTGTGCAGCTTGTGGGCATTTGAGCCATGTGAGGCCCGCATGGTGGCTTGTGCAGGGGGACTCTCTCTTTGAGATGTTCCAGGTAGAATATGTGAAGACTGAGGTGTAGCTTGCAGGGGTAGCTCGCTAGCCACCCTCTCCTCGGGAGCCCCAGGAAAGAAGGAGAATGGGGGTCTGTCCTGTGGGAGTAAAGTTTTATAGCAACAGGGAATCCCTGCTGTGAGGGAGGGTCCTTTGTGCCTGTGGTGAAATTCCTTGCTCACAAACAATTTTGATTCCTTCCCCATGTCACATGTTATTCAAAATTCACTTTGAATTTAGCCATGGTGCGATGGCATAACACTACTAACTCAAACAATGAAATTAACCTAAAAGACTCCCCCACTTGGCATGAGGCATTTGGTTGGCCAATGAGGCCATCAGCTGCACTTCAGTGATCCGGCCCTTAGCTACGCCTTTTGCCCATCCAGAAGGGAAAGCCAAACACCCATGTAACTCAAACAAAGAAAAAGAGTATTAATACAACATAAACTGAATTGACCTTGCAGTTTTAATATGTGTGCTCTCCATATAAACATTATAAGGTGATAAAGGAATATACTAAGAAATATAATCAAGGAATATTTAAAGTAATAACTATAAAGTGAATTACTGAGAAACCAAATTGTTGTAGGGTGTGCTCTTACACTGTGTGGCTTGCCATCACAGTCATTTAAGCCTTTATGCTTTAATGAATGCCCCATGTTCCCCCATCAAAACTGACTCTGCTGACGTCTTCATTGCCAGTAGACGCTGAGTGCTCCCGACTCTGGCAGTCTTTAGTGCCGCCATCCTCAGAAATTGGGCCAGTTTGCAAAATGCAGAAATATTTACCAAGGCAGGTAAAATATAAAATATATGGATAAATCTTATTAGATAGTATTATTACTAATAATTAGCCATGCAAAGCTTGTCCTGTATTGCTCTAAATAAACAGCAAGAGTAAACTGAGATAAATCGTAACAAATCAACTTGGATGTCAGTTTTAAAATCTAACCATTTTCACACACTAAAACAAGTGCAGTTGGGCAATATCATATTGATATTTGTTTAAGAGTAGATGTAGTCTTAAATTAATTTTGTGTAGTTTTTGAATTATTCGTTCAAAAAAAACTAATCATTTCAGTGAACGAACCGAATTGCTTCATGACCTCATTCATACATTTCTCAGTACAGTTGAGGAGCAGGTCAGCGCACATTCTGGTCGTTACTGAAAATTCAGCATTCTGTTGCGCTTGTGACTCTGAATGCTCACTGCCCTAAGTGATTTGGTCTAGTTTCCTCTTGAAGGGGATACGGTGTCATACCACAGGGAATAGTATCCATTTCTCCAAGCTAACAATCATGAGTCAAGCCACAGGAAAATAAAACTGCACACACACAGGTCTGTCGCTCCAGTCCTCATCATCTTAACAGACACACAGAGGAATAAAACAGCGGGCAAAGGAGACATGAGAAGAACGAGGAAAAGTGGGGAAGAAAGATATTTGATTTTCCACTAAACAACAACAAGACCTATTTACTTTGTTTTGGTGGCATTTAAGTTAGTTCAGTTAAGTATTCATAATTGTTTGTTTCTCGTTTTGCTATTTATTTTTCCCACTTTATACATTTATTGTTTTTATTTGAGTGCAATAAAACTAATTTATAAACCAGATATTTAGTCACATTACATTTATATTTCTTTCACTTTCTGGAAATGTGTGCACATTCACATCCAAAGCAGTGAGTGGCAGAAACAGCGGTACCACTTCCGACACAGTGTTAGTTGCTGAGTCACTCACTCCTGTACCGCATGAATCAGTATATGTTTTGTTCCCGCTCTACCTGAGATTCGAAGCAAGACGTTTTCAGAGCAAGAAAAATGTGACAGAGTGGTGTAGATTGGCTATGTCTGTGTGTGTGCATGTGTGTGTGTGTGCGTGCACATGCGTCTTCCTCTCTGTACATCTTTACAGTTTCCTTCAGGCTAGTTAAAGCAGAATAGATTTAAAAAAAAACATGTTTTTTAATTAATTTATTTTATTTTATTTTTTCATTATTTTTTGTTATATTGCTATTTACATATACTATTAGGAAGGTAATTTACACTAGAAAGGCCTTTTGCTGCACAAACAAGTGTTTATTTTTTATTGCTATATTTTAAATGTTCTACTTAGTTTGCTGTCCATTGTTAAATTGATTATTTTAAATAAATAAATTAGTTAGATTTTTTGTAGGAAACTAATGTGTACATTAATTTAGATCCAAAACTAAAAAAATGGTTTTACTCTTTGTTGTATTCATCCAGTTTGCAAATTATTTTGTATAATTTACTTTGACTTTAACAATAATAAACTTTACTCTTTTTGGTCTAGCAATATAAGAACAGCATTTGGGTCAGTGTTGAAAACACTTGCTGTAATTAGCCAGTTTTAATAATTGAATTCAAAGCATATTTTAATTCAACACAGTCTGTGTTTGACTAGTTAAATATCGCTGTATATATGTTACTATGAAATTAAAGAGAATGTCAAAAGTTTGTTTATTAAAAGATGAATACTTTGAGTTGTACTTAACATTTACAATTGTAGGATTTTAACTTTTCTGTAGTAATTTTGCCTTAATTAAAGATCTTCCATCTGCATCAGCCAGACCAAATTTTTCTTGAAATTAAGTTGGGCAGCCACCCAAAAACAATACAGGGGCCACAAATGGCTTCCGGTGTAGGTACCAGATCGGCTCGGGTGGTCAGATCGGCTCGGGGGGCCTGTACTTCCCGATGACGTCATTATATGGCAATTCCACTCAAACAAACTACATTACATGCGCGGTCTCCATTTGTTACAAATCAATTTTATTTTGTTAATTTACAGTTTTTTTCCAGTAACTTAATCGAGGCATGAAAACTTTTGACATCATTTTGGAATGCTTCTGTGGTAGTCTGACAATTTAATTCGTAATTTTGCAGGATCAAAGTTACAGCTTAAGAGAAATTTCCTTCCTCCAATTTTTAAAAAAAAGTTGTGAAGGGAAACTAAACCATAAACTCTTTTCATTTTTAATAAAAGTCTGCAGCCATTTTAATTTTATCACGGCATTCATCACTTTAAAATCAATAACGTTTATTCTTCCTTTTTCTATTACTATGTCATTCTTTCTGATCATGTTTTTTTTTTTTTTTTATTTTTTGTTTTGTGAGAACATTACAATATTGTAGAAAGTACTTCCAGGGAATGCACAAAGCCATTATTGTCACTCACAAATACGTTTTGTCTTTACAGGACTATACATAATTAAATACATTTCTTCCAACAACTTTGAAAAAACTGGGAAAGATAGACATACACAGAAAGGCTTAGGGTAAATAAGCAGGATGTCTACCATACAGTTTTTGAAGTTAAGTGTAAGACCGATAATGCTTATATACAGGACATTCAGAAAAAATAAATAGTAGGGTTGTACGGTCAGCCAACCCGTATATGTGTCTCTTCAAGGCCAGTGTATTTATCCCACTTGGCCCACCTCTTACTGAATATGGATTTTTGAAGTCGGAGTGAGGAGGTGATTCTTTCCATTAGATAAATGTCATTTACAATACTTATCCACTCCTGTATTGTGGGTGGGTCAGAGGTGGACCAGTGTCTTGTTAGTGCTTTTTTGCCAGCGGTTATCAAAATATCGAATAAGTATTCATCAGCTTTCCTGATCTGTAAAACAAAGTTTCCCAAAAATAATATTGAAAATTGCCTTGGTAAATTGGTATTAAATAATCCACTTAATATTTTATGAAGCTCTGCCCAGAAGGGTTTAACCACTGGGCATTCCCAGAAGATATGCCAATGATCGGCTTCCCGGTGTCCGCACTGTCTCCAACACAAAGCTTCTCCTCCGGCAAAATGTGTCATCTGTTTTGGTGTTAGAAAAAAGCGGATCACACACTTCCAACCAAACTCTCGCCATGAGTGAGAGCTGGTACATTTCCACTGGGACTGGCAAATGTCAGCCCAATCCTCCTTAGATATTAGTAGATTACCCTACCTCTCCCACTTTTTCCTGATGTAATCTGTATTATGGGATTTTGTAGACAGTAGGCCTTTATAAATTTTGGAGATGATACCTTTGTTTGCTTTTCTTTGATAAGCTTCTATAAAAATTTTTAATATGGGGTCATTAAGGTCTGTTTCCTTTCTAATATGTGCAAATCGGCTACGTAACTGGAGGTACCTAAAAAATTCGGTACGGTCCAGGTTAGGGTCTTCCTTCAGCCTATCAAAGCTTTTAAATTGTCCCTTTTCTGTGAGATAATAGTATTATCCCTTTCGGAATCCACCATTTAAATCCTTTATCTATTGCATTAGGCCTGAATTCTGGATCGTAAGCGCACCATTGAATTATTTGCAACTTGTCGTTTAATTTATACTCATCTTTTATCATGCTCCAAATTTTCAACTGGACTCTGATCCATGGATTCTGTACTTTATCTATGAGTCTACCCAGATGTTTGTGAGCAAGTACAGCTTGTATTGAGGGATCGGTTTGACTTAGGAGTTCTATATCTTTCCATCTACCTTGGAAGGACGGGTTACACAGATTAATTAGGGGGCTGATCTGAGCCGCATAAAAATAATCTTTAAAATTAGGTAGTGACATTCCCCCTTGCTCTTTTTGGAGTTGTAAAGTCTGGGTTTTTTGCCTTGCCAAATAAATCTAGAGATAATTTTATTCAGTTCAGTAAATAGCTTTGGAGGAATTTCTACAGGGAGTGCCTGAAATAAGTAGAGAAATCGTGGGAGAATATTCATCCTTACAGAATCGATCCTGTGACTAAGACTAAGAAACGAAATTGAATTCCATCTGTGTACATCGTTTTTAATTTTCACCAATAGGGGGCCATAATTTAACTCTGTTATCGTTCGAGTCATTTTTGGCAAGTTTATTCCGAGATATTTTATTGACTTTTGATCCCAATTAAAATAGAATTTTTCTCTAAGTTGCTTTGTGGGTTTATAATTAATGGTCAAAGTTTGTGTCTTTTGTATATTTAATTTGTATCCTGAGAATTTACCGAAGTTTTCTAAGACGGTCATTAATTTGGGGAGTGAGTCAGGAGGGTTACTTAAATAAACCAGCACGTCGTCAGCGTATAGTGCCACCTTGTGGTCTTCACCATTAATGCAGATGCCTTTAATGTTCTGAGTTTGTCTTATCCATAAGGCTAGGGGCTCAATATAAAGTGCAAATAACAAAGGTGAGATTGGACATCCTTGTCTTGAGCCCCGTTCTAGTTTTATAGTGTCAGAAAGGTATCTGTTTATTTTTATCCGAGCCGACGGTTTGTTATATAATGTACCGATCCCTTTAATAAAAACGCCATCTAAGCCAAATCTTTCCAGGACTTTATACAAAAAAGGCCAGCTTACCGAATCAAAGGCCTTCTCGGCATCAATACTAAGTAAACAGGATTCAATGTTATTCTTTTGGATATAATGCAAAATATGTAAAGATCGCCTAATGTTATCATGAGTCTGTCTTTGTGAAATAAATCCAGTCTGATCGTTATGTATAAGAACTCTGTCTAGTCTTCTTACAAGGATGGTTGCATAAAGTTTGTAGTCCACGTTAAGCACAGAGATAGGTCTGTAGGAACTACACTCCAGTTCGTTTTTTTCCTCCTTAGGAATGAGAGAAATCACCGCCTCACTCCATGAGGGAGGCATTTTGGCATCTATTAGGGTCGTGTTACAAGCTCGGAGAAGGGTTGGTACTAGTTCAGCTTTGAGTACCTTGCACCATTCCGAGCAGTATCCGTCTGGGCCAGGTAATTTGTTTGTTTTTATTTTAGTTAGTATTTCTGGTTTTTGTTCTCTTTTATGTTGTATCTCAAGGTTTTTCAATTCTTTGTTAAGATCTATTAATCGTAATTGTTTTTGTTTCTTTTCATAGGCACAGAATCATATTATTCTCCCCCTCATAACTGCTTTAAAAGCATCCCATACTGTTGCTGAATCAACCTCACCATTATCATTTTCTTCAAGAAATCTATTATTTATTCTTTCATTTGGACTTTAAATCTTGGGTTATTTAGGATACTCGTGTTCAACCTCCATAAAGTACTACCCGGGTTATCGATAATATCTACAGTGCAGGAGAGGGGGGCATGGTCAGATAGGTCAATGCTTCCAATGTCACAATCGTGAATTCGATGTCGATCTCTCTTCCATATAAAAAAAATAATCTATCCTGGAGTAAACATCATGCAGATGCGAATAAAAAGTATAGTCACGGCCGGATGGATAGAAATCTCTCCACAGATCCAGAATATCAAGTTCTGTCATTAAGGCATTAATTTTCTTATGCAACAAGGTGATAGCAAGGTTTTTGGATTAGTCCTGATTCGGATTGAGACGGATATTAAAATCACCTCCACATATGACAACTCCTGTGTCCTTGATCATCAAATCGAATATATTCCTATAAAAATCCAATTTGCTTCCAGGGGGGGCATAAACATTACAAATTGTCATAACAATATAATGTATTTTCCCTGAGACTATTACATATCTCCCTTCCTTGTCCGAGATCTCTGAGATCTGTTCAAATAGTATTTGTTGTGAGATCAGGGTTGCTACACCTCTCCTGCGGCCTGATTTATAAGATGAATAGTATACCTTAGAAAAGCCCATTGTTTTAAGTTTTTCGTGCTCTGGGGGGGGGGGGGGGTGTAAGGTGTGTCTCTTGTAATAGCACAATCTGTGCATTCTCCCTTTTCATTTTTGTTAAAATTTGACTCCTCTTAGCTGGATTTAAAACCCCATTCACATTAAATGATATCACCTTAAGGGTTTGCCTGTTCATTTTGTATTACTGTGGTCTACACTTATCATTATATACCGGTAAATCCCTCCTGGGAAACTTGGACATAGTATACTAAACCTATCTTTCCCGAACACAAACAAGAAACAATATTGAACATTCTGGAACAGAACATCACCAGAACAGATCAGAACCGTCTCTTCCGATGCAGGGGCTCGCCTCCACGAAGCCCTGCGGGACCTAGATAAGATTCAGTTCCTTTTTTTTTATGTCGGAGAGTTGGGCCCCGTTATCTTTTCTAAATGCGCGAATTTCGCTGAGGATGCTATTCAGGCTAGCCTCGGAGCGATGTTCTTCTCCTGTGTTTGCCTGGTCTGGAGAGCTGCTACGGCTGTAACTCCCGTTTGAGTCTTCTTCTGCCGGCGCCATACTTGGTCTACTTCTAGTAGAAACCCCCTTTTTCATTGTCTTAAAAGTACCCACCTGGGTTGACAAAATCACGGTTTTTAGGGAGTTGATTTGTAAAACCTTTCGGGAGCTAGACGTATTAGGCTGCCATCCCCTCGATAGCGGAACCGGAAGTCCCTGATCATATGTTTTTTTTATAATTCCAGATGAAATTGTGACAATATTCTTCCAAAAATTGAGCCAACTGTTTTTGTAAAATGTCTTAAAAATTTGTTCTGTCATTTTCAGTGTGGTCCTTGTTAATCATTATACCTTAATATCTTACCTTATTTTTATCAATTAAAGTGGGTTGATTATTTTAAATGGCTAAGATTTCATATTTTTCTATGTTCATCTTTAAGCCTGAAGCTTTTGAGAAAAAAGAAACCGCTAAATTAACTAAAATAGATTTGTTACAAATGCAGACTGCGGGCTCAATGTAGTTTGTTTGAGCTGCGTTGCCATAATGTGACGTCATCGGGAGGCGCAAGGCCCATGGAGAATTTTGTGATGTCATAGGGAGGTGCAGGGACCATGGAGAATTTCTTCGTAAAATTGTCCGTTTACAAACCGCAATCCCGCTCTCGAATAAAACCTAATTCCGCTATAATTACTTTAATAAGTTGTCCAGACCAATCACAATGTTTTGCGTAATTGTGCAAACGTTAAACCAATCATGTATAGTGACGCCATCAGAAGGCGCAGGGCCCCGAGTCGATCTGAACAACCGAGCTGGTAACAACACCGGGCCGCACTTTGGACATGCATGCTCTACAGCAGAGGTCACGGATTAGCGGATCGGGGTCCGGATCCGGACCCACCTGCTGGCTAATCCGGACCCAACCTGATTTAAAGCATTTATATATTACTGTATGTTGTCCGACGACAATGTCTAACTCAGGGGTTAAAGATCTCACTCGCTGCGCCGGATTTCCGTCATTTGGAAACTGAGTGCAAAAAGTCCGGTCTAGACTTTTTATTCAAGGTTTTAATCAGAAACTGCTCTCAACCAATTAAACCTGGCAGATCCAGGACATTAGCCAATCAGAAAGAGAGTAGGTCGGGTCTTTGCAAAGCGAACAATGCCAGTCTGAGGTTTATCTGTGTTAAATCATTTTAACTTTTGGGAGAACATTTTAAACTGGCCACAGATGGTATGAATGAAAGTAGCGGTGGTCAAAGGTTTTCTTTGGATTAATGCAAATCAGCATGTCAGAAAGTTCAGAGGATAGATCAGCAGACAACGACTTCCTCGGTAAGTGTTTCTGTCGCTGCTCCTGCAGTCAATCAATGAATTATTTCCACCTGTGGCCACGTCGCCTGTCAGCGTTTATTCCCTCGCTGATAAATGTAGCGACCAACCAGGGATCTCCTCGTGATTCGCTATTATGTTTTATTTAAAACACAAATAAGAGTGACACGCTAGCTCAGGCTAATTTAGCATGACCCTTGAAGAAGAAGAGTCGGAATGTGAAACGATGTCCCGCATTTGACTGGGTTCGATTCGGAAAAAGTAAAAAAAAAAAAAACTGCGCTGTTCTGAAACAAAGAAGGCAGAGCTGCAGCTGCTGTCGGTATGCAGCAGTGTTCACCTGAGGAGCAGCTGCGCTCCAGGACACTAAATAAAATGACAAGGATTTTGATGTTTACAGAATTGTTAAGAAAAGTACATCAAAAAGATAAAAAAAATAAACTCCAACTGTCAACAACATGGACTGGAGAACAGGTTCTAACTGGGTGAGGCCAGAGAAAGGCGATTCTCGGAGAGTTTTTTTATGAAGTTAAAATGGAGCGCGGACACAGGGTTCATCCTGGACAGGTCTCCAGTCACTGGGCTAAAATATAACCATTTTATTAAACTTCAAAAAAGTTCAATCATGCCTTTTTATAAACTGTAATGATTAATTGGTGAACAATAATGGGCAAAGCAGGGACTGATTATTGTCATGTGCAATCTGTGTCAAATTAAAATGTATTATGTCATGATAGTGTTGGTGATGTGTCCTGCATTTCCAAGGCTGTGTTTGGCCTTGTATGATCATAATATTGGTTTATAGTGAATGTGACAGGGAGCCAGTTCAGTTGATGTACAGATGTGAAATAGATTATGTAATGATGCAAGCTGCTGTCCTTTGAACCAGTTGCAGTTTATGGAGGTTTTCCTGAGGACAGGGAGGAAAAGAGAGCTGGGATTGTAAAGTGTACTGTGGACCAGTTTGGCAAAAGTGTGGAGGAAGAACTTGATGCTGCATAGATGAAAGTAACCCAGATGACGATGTGGATGTGGAAAGTGATGGAGAGGCTGTCCAGGATGACGCAAAGGCTCTAAAACTGAAAGGTGGCAGAGATACAGGAATTTTCAATGGATATTTTAAAAGTACCAGATTTGGTTGACTTTACACACTAAGCAAATGAGCCAACTAATGTGGCATGATGTCCACGGCCCCGGGAATATATGGGTTGGTGAGAAAAAGTTTTTCAGTCAAACATTATTTTTGCTTTAACCCCTGTGCTAACTTCACTTGCGCCGCTTCTCTTGTTAATATGGCAAAGCCCTCCGGAGCGTCAGGCACCAGGATGCACGTGATACAAATTAGCCAATGACCTGTGTCAGTCAGGGTTGCTGCTGCTGGCTACTTTTTAGAAAAAAAAAGCAAAATCAAAAAGTACTTTGGATTTTAAAATAGAAAAACGTTCTATTTTAATGTTATCTTTTTGTTTAAAAACTCAATGTAAAAGGTGGTTGCATAAACATTTTATTTCAGTGTTAAATACTGTTTGAAATAACGGATTGTAATTAAAAATGTGTCCGGACCTTTACTGGTTGTTGATTTTTGTTATTCGGACCCTGCTGATTTTTAATTAGTGACCCCTGCTCTACAGGCTTGATTAGTCAATTCATGAGAGAGTGATCAGGATCGTATTCTCTGTGACATGGTGTGCTCTTAGTTGAGTCTCCATCAACACTGATGCATTAGCGAGAGAACACGGCCTAACTTCAATATTTAGAGCTGCTTTATCTCAGAAGACAAGACACCTCTAAACAAAAGAGCCGTGCAGTTGCAGCAGCAGATGCTTTTCCTCTTCTCCCATGCACAACGCTGGTGTGATTCCACACAGAGGGGGGGAAACTTTTTCAAAAACTCCGAAACTATGTTCCTCTTAATTAATGTTTCTTTTTTGGTTTAAATTAACACTTGTGTAACATTTGTTATCATTGTGTTATTTTACTCATGTAAATGGAAGTAGAAAACGCTATATCGGTTTCAAAAATTGGCCCAAAAAAAATAAAAAAATAAAATAAAATCTATCTCTAATAATATTACATGCTTTAAGTGCTACGGCACCACTCAGTACACTCAAAAGAACCATCGTGCGCATCATTATCTTACATGTTGATTGTGACAATATGGGATACAGCATAGGCCCCAAGCGTTTTCTTTTTCTGGTTTTAAAGGCTACATTAGACTATAATGAAGTGGTGTCATTTTTTAAATGCTGTCCGAGCAACTGTATTCTTATTTACTTTATCTCCTGTTCTATCCACATTACTGATAAATATGCATTTATCAAAAAATGTCATGATGTATATATGTTGCAAAATCACCCTTAGCCCCAGAATGAAACCCTGGCTTTGTTTTTAGTATTTTGATCAATAAAAGTGCGTATGAGATGATGAGAGGCTACTTCACTGAAACCTCCATTCAGCCTCAGATTTTGGATCATATCACCCAGTTTTGGTCTAATGATGGATGTCAACTTCTCAATAAAAAAAATTGCATTTTGTAGCTGGTTTCTCAGGCAGACAGAATGGTGCTCTATGCAGCAGAATATAAAGTTTAGGCTATTTCTACACCTGAATACTTTCTAACTTACCTTAAGTTGGAAGTCATTGAAGGTAAAGTGCTGCTGTTATTTAATCAGTGATGTTTCCTCTGTTGTCCTCCAATGTAACCTTACTTTATCTAACAGTCCACCTGCTGCATGTAACTTTCTGCTCTCTCAATGTTCTGCTCTAATTGAGCTATTTAGCAACAAACACCTAATTACCTCTGTGCTTTTCCTGTTTGCCTCCTTTTGTTCTCTTTCTTCCATGAGCAGCAACAGCTTAGGCCTTTTGACAAGATTCCAGTTTAACATCTTCCCTGTAAACTGACTGTGGAGTGGTTGCTGCGTGTGTAGCGTCACAAGAGTCCCTGTCTGCTGGACGTGCATTAAACTGAGCTGCGCTCTCTGTATGCTTCTGGTCAGCAGAAAGAAATGGACTGATAAATATTTGGACTACTATGCCTGATATAAGTCATAGTGGGTTTTGGTTTTAATTTCAGACAATAATATCATATAAAGTAGTATTAGTTGTCGGCTGTATGACAAAAAAAAACAACACAAAAATAAAAGCTATCCCTCAGTGCACCCCTGTGAATCCACAGCATCCTTAGTATTTGCCTATACTGTCTATGGTGAGAGCTAGAGTTACCTACCATATTCTGTGACCACCGTATTTTGTGACTCTTTTATTCTGTGAGGCTCTGTTGCGCCAAAAGTTACACCAGCAATGCAAACATAAAAATGTCAATTAATAGCAAGAACTTTTTGTGACAAAAACTCGGGACCAGACATTAACATTTTTATGTTTGCACTGCTGGCATAACTAATGGTGTAACATATTCTACTTTAGGCTAAGTCATGCTGTGAAAACGCAACAGCACCTCCCAGAGTCACAAAATACGGTGGTCACAGAATACGGTGTAACACGGCTTCGGTTATGTGAGGAGAGTAGCAGGTAGCCCAGCTAACAAAGTTAGCATTGTTTTATGCAGTGGGCTTGTGAGCTGCCCACCGTGATCCTTGGATATATTCAGGGCTTTCTATTTTTGACAAAAAATTTAATTCAAACCGATAACTGGTCTGGTGCTTAGATTTTGGAAGTAGAGAGAGCCCTTGCTTGCCACACATCTTGTTTTCGTCTACAGACAGCACACCTAGTAGTGAAAGCTTGCTAATTTCTCATTTAAGGACAGAGATTGTATATGTGTTGTCACATATACAATTGTGCTTTAAGAGCTACAAACAATGGCAGAATTTCAGATTTTTGGGATATTTCTCAGAGTATGAGTTGTTGTGCCAGTTCAGACGTGACAGAAAGCGGGCATCAATTCGGGAGGTAACGGACTACGTTACCCATGATTCAATGTGGTCAAAATGGCCACCAACTCATGTGGTCAAAATGGCCACCAACTCCCATCACGCAACACGGCAAAATGGCCGCTGATCAAGATAAGGTTGCTATGGTGATGGCTATAAAAGCCGATCACCCACGACAATCTTCCTTCTTCCCTGGCTTTTAGCCAACCAGAGAAGACACGCACAGCTGATTCCGTTGGGGTGATTCCACGCCACGTGTTCGATTGCTCGCTGGACCGAGATTTTTCGACGCAACGGTTATTCCCTGCTTTTTATAACAGGAGGTCGACTTAAATAAGTACTTTTAAATTCCCTCTGATCAAAAGACTGAGAGACGCCGTATTTCCCAGTGATCGAAGAGGACCCCGCTTTGTCTGGCCAACAAAGCGACTGTGAACCCGGAGGAAGAAACGAAGGAGATTCTTCCCCGTCCCGCTGCAGCCTGCGGACAACCGCGCTCGTCAAGGCGCGTCCAGAAAGCCGCTACTCGGAGCGCTCCGGACCAGCCCCGAGGCACCTCAAAGTAACGGGGTCTCCCCTTTTATTTCTGTCTCACCAACAGGGTGTTTAGAAGTGCCAGGGCAGGCGGTAGAACTTTGTAGGTGTTGGTTAATGCTTTTATTCCACGACGAAGTTGGAATTATTTTGCTGAACATTTTCTTTTTATGTGCATGCATTTTACAATTGATTTGCTGTGTTGATTTGTGATCCATCAAGAACCCCGCCGTGGGTTACTGCTTCATTCCTTTTCATCTTTTCCCCTGCTTTTCCCCCTCTCTCTTCTCGCTTCTCCTTATCAGTTTAATTTCTTTGTCCGAGCTCAAGTCGCGGGCTTTGCTTTAAACTCCCAGTTAGCTGCCCCCTCTCGAAGCGAGGCATTATCCCATCAGCGTAAGCGTGGTTACGTCATTAGGACCTCCCCTCATACGTCATCGTAGCAGCCATCTTGGGAGGGTCACGTGTATCTGGACTGTAGGGAGCTTAGCTGAACTAGCTTTTGTGTAAAACATCAAAGCGTCCAGTGAGATTCCCGAAGCTGTTCTGTCTGTCAATGCTGATTCGTCAAATGCCGATGTTTCGAGGGCGGTGTTAAACAACTTTGAGTTAAGTTAAGATCTGCTAACCGCTCATTTTAATCCATTGTTTATTTTTGTTTTGTTCTTTATTTCCACATATATATTTTGCATGTTTTAGTTTAGTAATGAGTAAGAATTCCAAAGTTGTTTGAATCAGAGAATTACTGTAACAGGGAATTGCTTTTGGTTCAATAAAACCAACGACTGCGGAATAGACATTGTTTTGTGTTCAATTCAATTCACAGTTGCCTGGGTATTCAGAAATCAGAGCTAACCTCCTTTGGAGTTAACATCTGATATTAATACAGAGACAATATCATTGGGTGGTGATAAGGAATAAGAATTTAAACTCTAATTGCAGTTACATTGGGGTTCTCACAGCCTGCTGGATAAACCTGGTCGGTTAACAGTCCGACCTGATCATTTATTCCATCATAAATGAGTTCATAACAGCAAATTAACTAATGCATTAGTGGCATAAATACTTACAAGCTTATAGCTAACATCACCACCATTTGAACTATATTTGTTATAGCGGAAATTTGAGTTGAATGATTTATTATTTAAATTATAATACCAAATTATAATTAATAATAATAATAAGCATATTCAACCAGCTTATGGCATAACAGAGTGATAATACCAGAACTTTTTTTGCCTTGTTACAATTACTGTTGTGCTTGCTCTTTTTAAAACACAGTGAAATCAAAAACAACTTAGATGATTAATAAAAAAATGGCCCCAGAGGTTACATACTTCCTAATACTGTGCTGCTCCCTTTAAATTCAATGGCAGCTTGAAGTCTCTTGTGTTAGTTGTGGATGATGCTCTTTATTTTCACACAGCTAAAAATGCCCCTTCTTACTCAAAAAATATCTCCAGTTTCTGTACATTCTTGGGCTGTCATGGATTAGCTGCAGGTTTACCCTAAGTGACTCAATGACACTATGTTCAGGATACTGAGATAGTCTCTCCAAAACCTTCTCCTTTTTCTGCTGTGGCCAATGCCAGGTCAACTTAACCTTCTGTTTTGGATCTTTGTCAAGTTGGAACATCCAAGAATATCTGATGTGCCGCTTAAGAAGTACAAATTTCAATCCAGCATTTTTCTGCATTTTTCTTGCCATCAATATTGTCCAATCTCCTTGTGACTCTTTAGCTTACATTGCCATTACCTGGTTGAAGAAGGGAACAGGAAGGGTCACAGAGTAAGACACAATAACGGAAGTATCCAGCATAAACAAAGAAAACCAGAAAGCTGAAAATGAAAACTGAACCAGAGGAGCTAATCAGAGAAGATGTGGAGCAGCTGTGGCAGAAGCCGCTGCGCTTCCGGGCAGCGGCTAGGCTTACAGCTCCGCTACAACTCACGTATATTTTCATTAAAAATGCTGCCAAACTCGCTGGAAACCACTCAACTACCCAGCCGATCAGTGCAGTGTTTTTGGACTTATAACCACTTCTACGCTCGATTGTTTACGCGGTTTTGGAGTACTACCGGTACCAGTCCCGGGGCCGTGTGAGACGGCGGACTTGACGAGCAGCTCACACCTGTGGAGAGCAAAGCGGAAGCGGTGTAGCCGGCCGAAGAAACGCGGAGGCTTAGCAGCTAAATTTTAAACAACCAGACTTAAACAACTAACACCTGATTTGACAACAAAATGTGTGGCTGATTTTATTCAGTTCTATGAAAGAGCAACAAAATTCATCATCACCCGAGCCAACCGACGACCCTGGATTACTGTGGAGGTCCGTCAAGCGCTAAAAGCTCGGAACTCATCCTTCAAGTCTGGTGACAAGGAGGGACTGAGGACAGCGAGAGCCAACTTGAACCGTGTCATCAGGCTAGCGAAGCGGAACCACAGTCAGAAAATCCAGGAGCTTTTCCATGACGGCAGCAACACCAGGAGCATGTGGAAAGGCATACAGGCGATGACTGAATGCAACACGCCCTCCCCCCCGGTGGGTGAAGTTGATGCTGACTTTCTTAACGGACTAAAGAACTTCTTTGGGAGGTTTGAGGCACTAAACAGCACTCCAGCAGTGAAAGCTGGACGTGTGGAAGACTCTAAGGAGAGTCAACCCGCGGAAGGCCCCAGGTCCCGACAACATACCTGGGCGGGTGCTCAAGGAGTGTGCAGGTCAGCTGGCTGGTGTTCTCACGGACATTTTTAACATCTCGCTGAAGCAAGCCACAGTGCCAGCATGCTTTAAGTCTGCCTCCATCATTCAGGTGCCGAAGAAACCTCAAGTCACCTGTTTCAACGACTACCGGCCTGTTGCACTGACTCCCATCATGATGAAGTGCTTTGAAAGGCTGGTGAAACAACACATCGTCTCCAGTCTCCCCCCCAACACTTGACCCGTTCCAGTTTGCCTAACAGCGGAACTGTTCCACCGAGGACACCATCTCCTCCGCTCTACACCTAAGCCTGACACACCTGGAGGAGAAAAACACGCACGTGCGGATGCTGTTCCTGTACTTCAGTTCAGCGTTTAACACCATCATCCCACAGCACCTGGTGGGAAAAATCTTCGAAACTGGCTGCTAGACTTCCTCACCAACAGACCTCAGTCAGTCCGGGTCGGACAGAACACCTCATGATGTCATCACCCTCAGCACGGGCTCCCCTCAGGGCTGCGTCCTGAACCCCCTGCTGTTCACCCTGATGACTCATGACTGCATCCCCAGGTTCACCACCAATCACATTGTGAAGTTTGCAGACGACAACGGTAGTGGGCCACCTAGTCAATGACCAGGACTGCAGAGAGGAGGTGGAGCAGCTTGTGGGCTGGTGTAGAGACAACAGCCTGATCCTGAACATGGAGAAGACGAAGGAGATCATCGTCGACTTCAGGAAAAACCGGCATCACCACGCTCCACTGCTCATCAACAGCTCAGCTGTGGAGGTGGTCAGCAGCACCAAGTTCCTGGGGGTGCACATCACAGATAACCTCACTTGGTCTGTGAACACCACATCACTGGTGAAGAGGGCACAGAAGCGACTGTACTTCCAGCGGAGGATGAGGAGAGCCCACCTGCCCCCGCCCATCCTCACGACTTTCTACAGAAGGACCATAGAGAGCATTCTGACCAGCTGTCTCTTTGTGTGGTGTGGAGGCTGCAGTGCCTCCGACTGGAAGAATGTGAGGAGAGTGGTGAGGACAGCAGAAGAGATCATCGGGGCTCCTCTTCCCTCCATTAAAGATATTTCATCTCAGCGCTGCGTGTCCCGAGCCCGTAACATCATCAGGGACCCATCACACCCTCACCATGGACTGTTCTCCCTGCGGCCCTTTGGGAAGAGGTTCCGCAGTATCCGCTGCAAGTCCACTAGGTTCTATTTCCAGTGCAAACTCAGTCGGGTCCTACAGTATATATGTATACACGCGTGTGTGTGTGTGTGTGTGTGTGTGTGTGTGTGTGTGTGTGTGTGTGTGTGTGTGTGTGTGTGTGTGTGTGTGCGCGCGCTCCGCCGCAGCACGGCTTTTACGGCGCTGCAGCGGAGCGCACACAACCACACACACAGCGGAGGAGAGATCGCGCTGAAGTGACTTAAGTTATACATTTTCCCTCTAGTAAATAGGGCAGGTGGTCATTATTGTATAAATATTAAAATATAAGAGCGTTCCAGCACATGCTGGGGCGGAGGCATACCACATCACATGTGGTATCCCTCCGCCCCTCTGCTCGGTGACCATCCCCGCAAATTCTAAATAAAAAATTTGAAAATAAAAAATAACTTACCGAATATCCTCGCTCTCATGTCATGTTCAAAACATTCTTCTTCAAAATGGTTGCTGCATATGACGTGTTTTCTCTCTGGCCAGAAGTTAGATGGCAAATCCGCTCTGTTCAAGTTGGCAATCCAGCACCGAGCCCGGTGGCTCATGATTTGGGAAGTTGAAATAAGCAATGTTTTTTTCTACTTTTACCAGTTGTGTTGGAACATCCGATGGCCATGCACGTGGGCATTGTTGCTGTAACAATAGCCTCTTGGGAATGTCAGCGGTGAAGTCCTCTGGAAATCCGAAAAAATTATTGATGATCGCAGCTATGTAGAACGGCTCCTATTGACTTTGCATGGAAAGCGGAGAGAAATGCTGTCGCCGCTTCCGCTTTTCCACGCCTCAGGATGTGATGTCAAACGCCCCTTACTGCCCAAATATGGGCAGTAATGTCAGCCCCCATACACAGTGATTCAGACGACAATTTATGTTTTTATTTTCTTATTGATTAAAGATAAGTTAATTAAATAACCACAAACGTATTAGTTTTAGTGATAGCTAATGATACCCTGATTTTTCCTTGTTGACCGGACTACCCCTTTAAATCACTGCTGCACTTTATCCTGTAAACTTTATCCTGTACATTCTATCCTGTAAATTTTATCCTGTAATTTACTTTATCCTGTAATCTACTGCAATTCACTGTAATTTTCAAGATGTATGCAAACAAAATTTTGTTCTGTACGCACTCTGTGCATACAAAATGACAAATAAAATTGCCTAAGTCTAAGTCTAAGAAAAGCATGGATGGTGAAGGAGAGAGACAAACAGAAATAGAACTGAGACACAAAGAAACTATCAATCATGAGGAAAATGTAACAGTAAAAAAGAGGAAAGAAGAGAGGAAGTTTCCTGGCAGTGTTTGTGAATGATAGTCTATGCACTTAAATATTAATGAGACACTCTGCAGTGAGGACTTTGAGCTGCTAGTTGTGAGCATGAGGCCACAATATCTGCAGCAAGATTTTACATGTTATCTTGATAATAGTGTATGTTTTCCCATCTGCCAGTGCAGCAGCAACAGCTTCAATGAAATACAATTTCCTGTGTGCACTAGGGAGAGTTATCCCAGGCTCTACCTCCTACCAGCTGTTAGACCTGGTAACCATTTCTGGTCCCAACAACCTTAATAATTGCTTATGTTGCTACTGTTTTGTTTTTTACATTTTTTTAAATGCAAAGAATCTGTTGTTTTTTCTATGCAAAAATATTCAAGCATGGTTTTTGGCATTTAATAATTTTAAAGTTAATGTGCAGCTCATTAGGGCTGGTGATTTAGATTTTTGCGTCTCTCTAGTCCCCTGGTCTTCTTTTCTTTTACCTCCACAGAGATACACATATTCTCTCCTTTCATACACATTCACACACCAGTGCAATAAAAAATATTTTGAACTTTATACTTAGTGATATGAATTCAATACAATTTGTTGCATGTACATGGATTTGGAAGCAATACTAAAAAACACAAGATCATAGCTCGAGTATAGGTAGCAGAAAGATGGCTGCGGGCGGGAGAGGGGCTGTCACAGTGAGCCTATTCATGTTGATCCAGTTTGGATGGTTGGTAACATCTTTCCAATACTTAATTTAAATGTAAACCTGTCAGAAAGTGAAAACCTGGGTTACAAACAAACAAACAATGCTTTCGCCAAGACAAGCACTGGCTATGGAATCTACACACTGGCTGTGACGTTGGTCTATCCACCACTTTATAATAAGTTTACCAAGAAGACTAATTCAAGAACACCAACCCAAATATCTCAAACAACTGGACTAATTATTGCCATATGTTTGATGTTATCCAGAGACATCCACCCGCAACACTTCGAGACGCCAGGAGAGGCTAACCCACGCACAGAGGACAAACGCGTCATTCATACCTTACAGGCACGTTCAGGTAATGTTATGTCTCCGTTTTCCTCTCCACAACATCCTGATCCTCTCCTTCCTCTGTACCTGTCGTCAACTGTGGCTAGGGTGGCCATATGTCCGGCTTTAAGACGGACAGTCTGGTTTTTAAAAGATCTGTCCTTCATCCGCCGTTGCTTTGAGACGGACGCCCATTTGTGAAAAGTATGCATATTTATGTGCAAATCGAAAAATGATATACACTTGAATAAAAAAAAATCTATTACATCATAATATATTATAGCCCATTAGTGGATGAAATTGTTAAATAAATATGAGACATTTTATTGGTCAACGATACTGAACGGTAATCAAATCAGCAATGTGGACGTGACTAACGTCAGCTCAGCAGCTGGTAGACCAAGGGAACCGAGCGCACTTGCAGACCGCAAAAATGCCTAAACGGAAGACAACATTTAATCCAAAGAATATGGATTTATATCCAAAAGCAGGAAGGATGATTGTCATGCATATTGTATGTTGTGTGGATGTGACGTGGATGTAAGCAGTCAAGGTAAAGGTGCCATCGATCGACATGGTAGTACAGACAAGCAGAGGAGCAACAATCGAAGGGCGGGAACCTCTTCACTTTTTTTCCTTTTTCCATGAAGCCACGTATCCGCAGGATGACAAAATATCTGCTGCAGATTTTTGCAAAGTGTATCACGGCGTCGAGCATCACCAATCATACCGAAGCGTAGACTGTGGAGTAAAAGTTGACCGAGAAATCTACAATGACTCATTAATAGCCAAAGGGGTGACCTGTGGAAAAATGAAAGCTAAAACTTTGTGTGAAAATGTTCTGGCATCCTACTCATTCCAGGTGCATTTAGACTACATAAAAGAAAACAATGTGCATTACTCACTAGCGACTGATGCATCAAACAAAGGTATGATCAAGTGTTTCCCCATCCAATTGAGATATTTCCACTCTAAGGCGGCCGTGCAGCATGCTTTGCTCAATTTCTACAGCGACAGTAATGAGACATTGGAAGCTATAACAAATCAGCTAATGACAAATCTTCAGATGTCTGATCTGGATTTGGAAAAAAATTTCCGCATATACAGCAGACAACGCCAGTGTGAACTATGGAAAACACAACAGTGTTTATCAAAAGCTGAAAGCAGCTCAAAGTGACATGCTTGCTGCCAATTGTTTAGCGCATATTTTGCACAGTACAACAAGATATGTGGCTGGCAACTTGGATCAAGACATTGAAAATGTTGTGTTAAAAGTATGCAGCCATTTTAGCATCTCAGCCAGTAGAACAGCGCAGCTGAAAGAATTTTGTGAGTTTATGGAAGTAGATGAGTGCAACCTGCTCCGGCACGTCATCACACGGTGGATGTCTCTGTTGCCGTCCATCGACCGAGTGCTGAAGTGTCGGAAGCCTCTGACCAGCTATTTTCAGAGCCTGGGTGATGGAGAATGTCCTAAGATTTTGTGGAGGTGCTTTGCAGAGGACAGCACCGAAGTGTTTGAGATGTACTTCCTTTTCCTCAGTCACATTCTTAAGGTGTTCTCAGACTGTATTGAAGCACTAGAGGCCAAATCATTCAGCACAACCTCAGTCTTTGAAGTGATGACTGAACTTAAATGGAAACTTGAGAGGAGGCTGAAGGACCATTTTTTTTTTAGCTTTGCTGTAAACACCAGACTTAAACAACTAACACCTGATTTGACAACAAAATGTTTGGCTGATTTTATTCAGTTCTATGAAAGAGCAACAAAATATTTGAATGAGAGGTATGACTTCTCTGAGAACAGCTTTCACAGCAAAATGTCAGAGCTCGGCCTTACAACTGCTGTGTCCTATGAAGAGTACAGTGATGCAATCCAGGCCTGCAAACTGAAAAACATTGATATGGATGGACCGTATGAGGGATATGACATGGTGGAAGCTATTCTCAGCTCCCCAGAAGTGGAAGGTTGCCACAGTGAGGAGCGATATCTGAAACTGTTTTCCAAAGCTGATGTCCCACTGGTAAACCTAAGAAAAGTCAGTACCTACATCTCCATTCCATGCAGCAATGCACATACAGAGCCTATCTTTTCAATTATGTCCTCAGCATGGATAAATGAGAGAAATCGTCTCAATGTGGAAAGTGTCAAGGCAGAGCTACAAATTTGTGTCAACTTCACACTGGAGTGCACAGACATGTACAGAATTACCCAGCGTAATTCTGCCTCTGCACTGTTGTCCTGGCCAGCCACCTTCACCACTCCTGTTTCCTGTCCATCTTCCTGTACGGCAGACCGGAGTTCTCCGTCTACTCAAGCTGAGTCTCCCACAGCTTCACCCAATGGTGCCTCAGACGCCGATTACAGGACAATAGAGGATAAAATAAGATCCTTTGCTCCAATCATCAAGCGTCTGAGACTTTATTAAACCACTATTTATCTGCTCTGAAGGCTAAATCAAACGAGGTAGAGGGCCATCACAGAACAGCCCTCAGGTTGTTCAACTGTCGTCCTCATTCCCTCACTACTGAGGGCTCCGCCGCTGGCAGCCGAGGGTCCTGCTTCGCCACTGGCAGCCGAAGGTCCTGCTTCGCCGCTGGCAGCCGAGGGTCCTGAGTCTGCCCCTGAAGGTCTGGCCGACGCCTCGGGTCCCGAGTCTGGCCCGAGGGTCTGGCCGACACCTCGGTTCCTGCCTCTGCCAAAGAGTGTGCGACGCACGCCAGTCCACGTCCCACGAGGGTGCGATGCACGGCAGTGCGGCGTCCCAAGAGGGTGCATCGCACGCCACAGTCCAAGCCTGCGTGGGTGTGGCGCACGCCACAGAGATGGCCGCCGGGGGTCCTGCTTTGCCGGCGGCCGCCGGGGGTCCTGCTTTGCCGGCGGCCGCCGAGGGTCCCGCTGCTGCTTCGTCGGCCGCCAAGAGCCCTCCTGCTTCACCGCTGCCTGCATCAGAGGGTACTGCCCCACCGGCCGCCAAGGACTGAGGGTGGTTTCCCCTGGTCCTTTGCCGCTGGCCTCCTGAAGCTCTGCTCGGCCGCCGGCCTCCTGAAGCTCTGCTCGGCCGCCGGCCTCCTGAAGCTCTGCTCCGCCACCGGCCTCCTGAAGCTCTGCTCCACCACCGGCCTCTGACTCTGCTGCTTCGTCGGGGTCGCCCTCTGCGATGCCCGCCTCTGACTTGGCTGCTGACTTTTGCCGACCGCCAGCCGTGCCGCCCCGCGCACCCGAGCCGTCGGCAGAGCCGCCCGACGCACCCCGCCATCGGCCAAGCCGCCCAGCGCACCACAGCTGTCAGCCGAGTCGCCCAGCGCAGCCCAGCCGTCGGCCGAGCCGCCTCCCTGGTCTGCCAAGCGCTCCCCAGTAAGCTCCAGTTCTTTTCTTTGGCCGTCGACCTGCTGGATGGCCACCTCGGCTCTTCTTGGTTTTTTGCTGACCAAGAATTGTTTACATAGCCCTCCATCACAAGCCTCTCTCCGCTCGCCCGATTGGGGTAGTTTTGTTTTTGGACTCGTGCCCTCCATCCTCAGCAGTATGACTCCAGTATCCACTTATTCATAAACCTGCTTGAACATTAACTTTGTGTCTGGCTGAATACTGGGTTCACCTGAAGTAAAACATTACAGTCAGAAGTCTCATCATGATTCAGGTGACCAAATAGGCCTACTCCATTAACACCAAGCAATAGCTTCTAATTACCCAGGACAGTGATGGGTCATTGATTTGCATCTGACTGAGAATGCACCTAGGAGGATGGGCCTCCATGTTCTTAAAAACAGCAGTGCACCAACTACAGGTTGCTCAAGTGTGAGGCACCCCAGGTAGGCCGGTAGCTGTAATCTATAGGGTTGCTCTAAATTGAGTTTTGTTCCTGTGACTCTGGAACTAAACAATTTGTGCACTTTTTCAATAATTACTAGGGACTAAACTCATAATTAAAATTCTCCACGTGAAACCTGCACATTCATAAGTTACAAGGTGTTGAAAGAGCCAACTTTTAGAAAAACGTGACAAATAAGGGTTTTCCCTTAATTTTAAGTGCTTCACATTTTGTTCAGAAGAGAAGAATGAAAACCAAGTTTCTTTTATCTGGTGTATCTAAGTACTTTCTGCAAATATTACAGGCTTTGAATAGCTCACTCAAATGACTTATGAGTTAAAGTGATATGAAAACTGCATGTGTTCAAGAAATTAAGGCCTTAGGCTGAGCTGCACCCGTGGCTTTTCATTTCACATTTAAAAGTAGGCCTATTTACATTTTACATTGAATCCAGTATTAAAATTGTTTATAAAGGCACTTCTTTATCATTTCAGCAAAATAGGAACTAAACTAAAATAGGAAGTTAAATATCAGCCCCGACTACAATGACAGACACTTAGATGTACCTACTTATCATTAGATTTTAATCATCACATTTCAATTTCAGAACACAGGTAACATTTATATTATGAAAAAGACAATATGGCAATATTGATGAAACTGATGGGTATCACATTGAATCTACTCTGTTTCTGAGTCATCGTCAGAGGCATCATTGTCAACTCCAACTTCTTTATCATTGTCACAATCAGTACATTTGCACAAGTCAGTACATGCCAGATTAACTTTTAGACAGGAGCATCTCTCAGCCTGACATTTGTTAGTCTTACAAGCAAAATGGACGTCTGAAGTGTTACTTCAATGCATCACTGGTTGGTGGCATACTTGTTTCGCTTGGATTAGTGCAGAAAATCCTATACCTTGCTTCGTCCACTCCACTACTCATTTTCTGTCCATACAGGGAACACACAAACACTTAAAGATCTTTGAAAGTGTCAAAATTTAGGTCAAAGTTCTCACCAAGCTTTGCAAATGCTGTGAGGAATGTTTCACTCTCCACAACAATCTTGAATATTTTTGTTTTGCCTTTTCCATGAAAAGAGCTTGTGGAGTCACATCCAGTGAAAACATGGAAGCCAATGAGTGCATCACAAACAGCAGGTCCAAGAGATGATGCTATCTTCTGAACTTCAATATCCGAGTCCTGTTCTTAACACCAGTGGCAAAGTTTAATATTTTTGCCTAAAATATTTCCTTGAGCTACTAAGTGAGGTGTGGAAATACTGTTGTCTCTTTTTTAAAAAATTTTCCAGCTTCTGGGAGGTAATGTAAAATTTTCTTTTGGTTTATGTTAAAGAAATTCCTACACTACATCCAGAATCAACATTGTATTACTCTACTGTAGGATTTTAATATAGACCTATGGAAAGTCCTGAATTGAATGAGAAAGAGATCTATAGAAAGAGAAAAAGGTGAAGACAATGAAACCATTAAAACTCGAATCAATTTGTCTTTGCAAATCATGAATTGTTAAATACTTTTCTTGGTACTCGTATTTCTGCTGTGCCAGCTGGTTATATTGTGTTTTATATCTAGTTATTATTATTTTATTTTTTATGTACATTTTTTTTAATTGTTGAGTGTTTAGCCAAGTCATTTTATTAGATGTTATCTCTTATCTGATGTATTTCTGATGTTTGGCACTTTGTTTTACTTCGTGTTAAAGTGCTCTTTAAATAATGATGACAATGATGAAGTTTATGATCAGAAGAAATTTTTGCATCTCCTCCCAGAAGCTGGAAAGAAAAGAGACAAAAACAATTTTCACAGCTCACTTAGTAACTTTTAGTAACTCAAATATTTTAGTCTAAATATTTTAGGCAAAAATATTTTGCTGTTTATTTATTTTTATTTTTTTCTTCAATCCCACCATTATGTTTAGTAGTTTCTGCCAAAAGCTGCAGCATTTTGATTTAATCCATCTGAATGTAGTGTTTGCAAGACATACTCTGATTGGATGGAAAGAATCCAGTCTGTGATAGGCTGGTGAGGTGAACAGTTTTTGAAGTCGCGAGCGCAGAGACAGAGTCGAGCGAGCGCACAGCTGGTGTTGAGCGTGGAATGAGCAGGTTGAGCGCGTGAGCAGAGAAGGAACTGAGCGCGAGGATGGTGGATTGAGAAGAGTTTTTCAGAGTTGAGTGCGCCAGACCGGTTTTGAGCGCGCTCGGATTGGTTCCTGAGTGCTCAATCAGAAGGCACAAATATCGCTACATAATCACTGACACTGATATGTGAAGAACCTGCTGTTACTCTTATGAGGTGACACATTGATCCATGTGTCACATAGACATCTATTGGTTTTTTCACACTTCTGAAGTCTCACTCTGCCCAAGCTGAGTACAGAAATTCTGCCAGTGCCTCCTTGTTGTCCCCACTAGACAGAAACTTTTTCCATTGTTTTGGAGTCCTTTGCTGCTTACCATTGATCTGAATCTTTTGAGAACCAACAGATGCTCTTCTCATTCTATGTGTTTTTTATACTGATGGCCGGATAACGGTCTGTAACATAATCCACTCTGCTGCAGCCCGACTTCTGTGCTTGTTGGATGACCTGGGTTAGTATCAGATCACAAAGCTCCCCAAAGGTTACTGGGATATTTTGCAAACTCTGGATGAGTGCTATCCCATCGATTATGCGATGTTTACCAATGTTGACATTCGTAGAACTTCCTGGTTACTTATCAGTCTCTGTTGAACAACGATTCTGCAAAACTCTTTGTAACCTGCAGACAATCTTTCATCTGGTGTCTGACTGGAATTATAAAGTGAAAAGGAATATGAGTAAATAGAGAGGCACAACAAAAACTCACATAAGGCTGGCCATGTTATGTGCCAGTTATTTATCATCAGGGTAGGTCTATATCAAACGTAACAAATCCTAATTTCAAAACTTGTCAGTAACAATGAGAGAAATTTCATAATATACCTTTCTGATTTAGATTTTGTCAAGAATTTGGTGTATGATCCATAGCAGGTTCTGTGATAGGAGACCTCAAGAGCTACACAGTCCTTATCTCTTATGTGTACAAGCACACTCTCATCCTTCTTTGCTTCTGCTGCTTTTCGCAACAATCCTAGAAATATAAAAGATTTATTATACGACATGTCGATATAAACCGCATCATGGTACATATTTACAAAAAAATGTATACCGTGGGGCATCATTCCAAGAAAATTGCATTTATCAACATAACAGAGCCAAACAAACATAAACATCATGATGACATTATTAAACCTTTTTCCTTTAGGCCTAAATATGTTTCTATCCGCATGGCTAAAGATATAGACAAGGCATACATCCACTTAACTTAAGGAAAAATTTAACAATAGATTACAGAGAAAGTATTAATTTACCACCAACAGTCTCTGCCTTAACAAGTTTCACCCTTTGGCGAGGATTCCTGACAGTCTCAAACTTCTTTCTTTTTTTGCATATAATGCAGACAGCTGGCAGCACATGTTTTCTTAGCTGGCTATAACCAGCTTTTGGATTATCTTGTTGAGGAAGGGCAAATCCGATGGCGATGTCTTCTCTTGATCTCTGTCGTTTTGGTGATTGGATATAGGGCAACTTATTAATGTCCTGTTCATCAGATACGGGCTCGTGCTTTCGTTTCTGGGCAGCATTTATTCGCTTCTTGTTGGTAAATCTGCGATAACAGGTCGGGTGGTATCCAATGTGGCTTGGTATATCATCAAATTCGAAGGAGAGGAGGGGAAGCGAGTTATCGGCAATCGTCCGTTCATCACCAGCTAAATCAGCCCTAACACGGCAAAATCTACGAAAAGTTTCCCGTCTTGTTCGAGTAAATGGTTCTGTGTGTTCTCATTCATTCCCGGCAACATGCATAAGGCATGCACAGTCCATAATTACAATGTTTCCGCCGGATTTTCTTTCTATCCCGAATAAACGTATATGTTTACCACGGACGCCGCCATGTTGTTTGGTGACGTCACAATCTATTTAACTGCCACCTGATTGGCTGAGCAGCGGCCGGCCGCGACCTAAATATTGCGCAATTTGTCATCTTCAACTGGCTGTAACTTGCCTTGTGCGTGGAACTTTTTATTCTAGGCGTTTGAATATATAATCTATCATTTAAGACAATAATAGAGTAGTTCCACGGATACAGGAACGAAAGTGAATGCTACAGATTGCAGCTACTGGCCTAAGGTTTTCCGCGGGGCATTAAAAGTCATTAAATTATTTTTTTTGAAACTAAGGCCTTAATTAGGTAATTAAAAGTCATTAAATGTTATTATTGGTGGCATTATTTTTTTTCTAAAAAAATACGGTCATAAAAACAGTTTTGTCAGATATATTATCAGGTATAACTGATTCCGCGTGTTTGCGCTGAACTGCTTCCGGTTGATCGTAAAGCAGTATGTTTTTACAATGTTCGGAAAACAAGTTCGATGCAGAGAAAGATTTAGAGAATGGGAAAATGCAAATTTCAACAAAAATGGATGGAAAACGAGGAATTCAGGATATGGCTGCAGCCTGTCAACGGTAATGATGACGAAGGATTTTACAATGGGTGTCAATGCTTCACGGTCTCACATGAAGTCAGACAGTGCAGTCCAGGGTGTACGCGGGTATACGGCGCATACCCACTTATTTTTCAGTCAGAATTACGTATACCCACTTCTGGAGCGATATTTGTGTCTTATGTTTGAGCGCGCAGTGGGACGGGTATTCAGCGTTTAAAGATCACGCGCGCACGCTCAACTCTGATAAACTCTTCTCAATCAAACTATGCTCGCCCGGTTCCGTGTCTGCCCGTGACCTGCTACTTCCACGCTCAAGACCAGCTGTGCGCTCGCTCGGCTGTTTCTCCCATAGACACAATATACACTCACCGGCCACTTTATTAGGTACACCTGTCCAACTGCTCGTTAACACTTAATTTCTAAGCAGCCAATCACATGGCGGCAACTCAGTGCATTTAGGCATGTAGACATGGTCAAGAGAATCTCCTGCAGTTCAAACCGAGCATCAGTATGGGGAAGAAAGGTGATTTGAGTGACTTTGAACGTGGCATGATTGTTGGTGCCAGAAGGGCTGGTCTGAGTATTTCAGAAACTGCTAATCTACTGGGATTTTCACGCACAACCATCTCTAGGGTTTACAGAGAATGGTCCGAAAAAGAAAAAAACATCCAGTGAGCGGCAGTTCCGTGGGCGGAAATGCCTTGTTGATGCCAGAGGTCAGAGGAGAATGGCCAGACTGGTTCGAGCTGATAGAAGGGCAACAGTGACTCAAATAACCACCCGTTACAACCAAGGTGGGCAGAAGAGCATCTCTGAATGCACAGTACGTCAAACTTTGAGGCAGATGGGCTACAGCAGCAGAAGACCACATCGGGTGCCACTCCTTTCAGCTAAGAACAGGAAACTGAGGCTACAATTTGCACAAGCTCATCGAAATTGGACAATAGAAGATTGGAAAAACGTTGCCTGGTCGGATGAGTCTCGATTTCTGCTGTGACAGTCGGATGGTAGGGTCAGAATTTGGAGTCTACAACATGAAAGCATGGATCCATCCTGCCTTGTATCAACGGTTCAGGCTGGTGGTGGTGGTGGTGTCATGGTGTGGGGAATATTTTCTTGGCACTCTTTGGGCCCCTTGGTACCAATTGAGCATCGTTGCAACGCCACAGCCTACCTGAGTATTGTTGCTGACCATGTCCATCCCTTTGTGACCACAATGTACCCAACTTCTGATTGTTACTTTCAGCAGGATAATGTGCCATGTCATAAAGCTGGAATCATCTCAGACTGGTTTCTTGAACATGACAATGAGTTCGCTGTACTCAAATGGCTTCCACAGTCACCAGATCTCAATCCAATAGAGCATCTTTGGGATGTGGTGGAACGGGAGATTCGCATCATGGATGTGCAGCCGACAAATCTGCGGCAACTGTGTGATGCCATCATGTCAATATGGACCAAACTCCCTGAGGAATGCTTCCAGCACCTTGTTGAATCTATGCCACGAAGAATTGAGGCAGTTCTGAAGGCAAAAGGGGGTCCAACCCGTTACTAGCATGGGGTACCTAATAAAGTGGCCGGTGAGTGTATAATGTCTATGGTTTCTCAGTTCGCTCGACTCTGTCTATGCACTCCTGACTTCAAAAACTATCCACCTCACCAGCCAATCACAGACAGATTTCTTTCCATCCAATCAGAGTAGGGTTTGCAAATATCACAACAGTGCCATGTTCTTCTTACAATACGCACCTTACTGATCATGTGATACAACCCCTGAATGATATCCTTGAAATAGAGGGTGCTAATAGACAGTGTGTGCCATATTTGGGCTAGGTAGAAATTAATACGACATTCCCACTTAACTTTCTCAGTACTACTATCTCCCTAGACATTCTGGCACTTGTGATCCCAGACATAAAGCGATCTCAGACTTAAAGCACTCCCAGACCTTAATACTGGTTGGCAAAAATACCCTCGATTCTGCCTATAACCAGATCCAAAATAAGAACCCAAGTCAGCTTTTTAAACCTGTTACTTCAGGTTACCAAGCTGTCGTCCAGATTCTCCATCATTGTCAAAGGCATATTGGATGGAAATTGTGTTGCTGTGCAGCTTGCCAAGGCAGCACCATAGCTGTTGGCCAAACCATGGTCCTTGAGGGATCTTTGGCCACTCAGTTGCTGCAAGGAGAAAAAGCTGTCATAATTGAACATCCAATTTTGTGCACCTTGCCTGGTGGTCTCATCTCACCGATCCGCCAGCCATGCCAGTTGCCGGTATTGATCACTAATGAATAAGAACACAGCATTATCATCCCAGCACAACCCACCATCGCAGAGGTCAGTGCTTTCCAGACAATTTGTACCAAGGAACCAAGTGGCCAGTCAGTTCCATCTGCAAACATTCTACCATCACTTCAGTAGACTTCGGAGACTCAATGAATCAATCAATCAATTTTATTGTCAACTACAATTTGCATTGCAATCGAAAATTCAGTTCCAGTGCAACCGTCCATCACATACACTTAAACATTTTGGGGGAACGATTGACTGAGGCCTTGCATTGCCAATGAAAAGCAGCCAGTTGGCCGCTGCTATTTCAGCGCAGTCGTTAGGTGCGTTCCTCCAAACTGCCCCGGACCCCGCCTTACACGGAGTCCACAGGCGCTGCCCTTGAAATCTGTTGAAGAAAGATTTTACATGGGGGAAGTGAAGGGAGATAAAAATACAGGTACTTCACAATTTATGTTTCCACATATAATGTGAAGCATCCGACAAAAAACCTCATTGCACGAGAAGCACAAATAACACGAGACACATATATGCAGAAAGGTAAACATTTGAGACTGGTCGCTTTAAGTTCATCTGTATTTGTGAGCATCAGTTATGTGTGTCTGCTTCGGTGAAGTGTTTATATTTCCGTGGAAGCGCTCCAGAGGTGTGTACCACCACCGCAGTCAGCTTATCAAGCTTAAAGTTCTGTTCATTCATCGCCTTAGTGATCACATCAACTGCCGCTGGCAGTCTCATCAAGGCCATGATGACCGCCAGCAGCTTCTGAAGGTGCTGATACATTAGATATCCCCCCCCCCCCCCCCCCCCGAGTCCAAAAAGAAGGAATCCAAGTATCGTAAATCCAAATAAGTAGACATCGTTGACGTCCTCAACAGAAAGAATTGAGAGGCACACCGTGGACCATTACTCCCACGGGTCCAACATGCATCCCGCAAAAAAAGTTCCATCGGGACAGGCACGCTCCCCGGTCCTTTTTTTCCAGTTGAAAAAATTTGATCAATAGCGATGAGAGACCAGCTGACGAGATCCATAATTTCCTTAGAGCTTTCGGTTGCTATGAAGAAATGGCACAAAAGACACAACGGAGCAAATAGCAGGAGAGAGGGGGCAGGGTAATAGCAGATAAGGAGCTCTGGAGAGCTGAAGAAAAACCGACCAACCTCAAAGAGAGACAGAACAGACTCCGCATTAACGCCTCAGTGGAAACAGAGAATTGTAGACCAGCTCAACAGCATTCCTGAGGTTTTTGCAAAACACAACCTGGATTTTGTCAGGGAGAATACAGTCAAACATCATATTAATCTGTCTGATCCTAGTCCTTTCAAGCAGCCGATCCATCATCAGAATATTGAAGCTGTAAGAAGACATCTACAGGAGCTTTTGGAGTCCGGAGTCATCCGTGAATCGAAATTTCCATTTGTATCCCTGATAGTGGTTGTACGTAAGATGAATGGGAGTGCTTGCTTGTGTAGACTACAGGAAACTTAATTTGAAAACTATTAAGGACGCTTACCCTCTACCCAAACTAGGACACCATCTCAGCCCTGTCTAGATCCACCTGTTTCTCAGTCCTTGATTTAAAATCGCACTTGAGAACAACATGCAACAACACAACATTTGAGCAGGCGTAGGGAGGATCGGGGTCTTCTGCACACCCCCGTTCTCCGATGGCGGCAAGGAGTCTGGGGCCTGGAGGAGGTGCGGGCCACTGTGTCCGGGGTCTTGGCGGGGGGCTGCGGTGGGTAGTCAGCGGCTTGCCAGGTCTGGGGCTGATGCCTCCGCTCCCCCCAGGAGGGGCGGGGGGCAGGGATGGCAAGGGTAAGGTGGGGGGAGGGAGGGGGTTTATTAGGTATTTAGGGGGAGGGGTGGGCTCTGGCCGGGTGGCTCGTGCGGGTCGTGTTTGCCCGCCCTCTTGGGGGGGCCCGGTCCGGGGGCCCGACGGACAGTTTTGGTGGAAACAGGAGAGTTGAGGTGCACATTTAATTCTGCCGTGATTTGGGGAGCCGTGGTTTTATGTTTTTTGGATACAATCTGGGTTAGCACCCGAACATCCCTTTCAGACAGCTTCCTCTTGCGTCCAAAATTAATCCTGTTGGATGTCGTTCGTCCTTCTTGGTGGTATGCTGACATTACTGACTGGATACCGTGGCTCTTGATACATCACAAAGACTTGCTGTCTTGGTCACAGATGCGCCAGCAAGACATGCACCAACAATTTGTCCTCTTTTGAACTCTGATATGTCACCCATAATGTTGTATGCATTGCAATATTTTGAGCAAAACTGTGCTCTTACCCTGCTAATTGGACCTTCACACTCTGCTCTTATTGGTTCAATGTGCAATTAATGAAGATTGGCCACCAGGCTGGTCCAATTTAGCCATGAAACCTCCCACACTAAAATGAGAGGTGTTTCAGTTTCATTGTCCAACCCCTGTATTTGAACCCTAAAGAACCGTTTCGAGGCCGTTGGTAACCGCAGTGCCAAAAGCATTTGAGACCATCATTGCTAAACTCACCTCTGCTCCGATCGTGGAATTAGCCGATTCCCAGAAGCCCTACATGGTTCATACAGATGCAAGGTCCACTGGTTTGGGAGCTATCCTCCACCAGGAACAAGAGGGAGTCAATAGAGTTGTGGCTTTTGCCAGCAGAGGACTTTATAAAAGTGATATCCTGCCCACAAATTTGAATTCCTGGCTCTCAAATGGGCAGTCTGTGAAAAATTCAATGAATATATGTATGGTACAGAATGTACTGTTGTAACAGATAGTAACCCATTAACCTACCTGCTCACGTCTGTTAACTTGATGCCACAAGCTATAGATGGATATCTGCATTGTCCACATTCAATTTCAAAATTGTTTACAGAGCTGGAAAACAGAATGCATATGGTTTGTCCCATAGACCCCACTGTGGACTGATTAATGATTCCATTTCCAAGAAAGAACCAGAGTGCATTCTCAGATTTATTCAAACACACCTAGATGACCCAGAATGCGTATCCCTCAACTCACAGACCATTAGTGCTCTCATTAAATGTCATTTGCTTTTCAGTCCAGGCGCTGATCTTGATTATGTCCTTGTCATGTCCATGTCAGT